>NC_092277.1:328689-409804 GCF_036320965.1 Panulirus ornatus | reverse complement strand
TCGTCCAAGCCTCTTCACGCTGCCTGACTCTGTCCTAAGCCTCTTTTCCTGTCCATCCCTGACTCTTCGTCCCAAGCCCCTCCTCCCTTCTGCCTGATCCTGTCCCAAGCCTCATCTGCTCTGTCCCGCTGACTCTCGTCCCAAGCCTCTCTCTCCTGTCCCTGCCTGTCTTCCGTCCTAGCCCTCTTTCTCCTTACCCAGCGTTACTCTCGTCTTAAGCTCTCTCTCCACTACTGTCTGACCTCTCCCAGCCTCTCTCTCTCACCTGCCTGACTCTCTCGCCAAGCCTCTCCTGTCCTGCCTGACTCTCGTCCCAAGCCTCTCTCTCCTGTCCTGCCTGACTCTCGTCCCGAGACTCTCTCCCTGTCCTGCCTGACTCTCGTCCAAGGCCTCCTCTACTGTCTGCCTGACTCGCGTCCCAGGGCTTTCTCTCTGTTCTGCCTGACACTCGTCCAATAGCCTCTCTCTCTGTCCTTCCTGATCTCGTCCATTGCCTCTCTCTCTCCTGTTCTGCCTGACTCTCCTCCCAAGCCTCTCTCTCTTGTCCTGCCTGACTGTCGTTCCAAGCCTCTCTCTCCTGTCCTGCCTGACTATCGTCCCAAGCCTCTCTCTCCTGTCCTGGCTGACTTTCGTCCCAAGCCTCTCTCTCCTGTCCTGCCTGACTCTCGTCCCAAGCCTCTCTCTCCTGTCCTGCCTGACTTTCGTCCCAAGCCTCGCTCTCCTGTCCTGTATGACTCTCATCCCAAGCCTCTCTCTGGTATCCTGCCTAACTGTCGTCCCAAGCCTAATTCTCCTACTTGCCTGACTCTCGTCCCTAGCCCTTCTCTCCTACCCTGCCTGACTCTCGTTCCAAGCCTCTCTCACCTGTCCTGCCTAAAAATCGTCCCAAGCCTCTCTCTCTCCTGTACAGCCTGACTCTCGTCCCAAGCCCCTCTCTCCTCCCCTGCCTGACTCTCGTCCCAAGCCTCTCTCTCCTGTCCTAACTAACTCTCACCTCAAGCCTCTCTCTCCTCTCATACCTGACTCTCGTACCAACCCTCTTTCTCCTGTCCTGCCTGACTCTCGTCCCAGGCTCCTCTCTCCTCTCCTGCATAACTCTAGTCCCAATCCCCTCTCTCCTCTCCTGCCTGACTCTCAAGTCTCTCTCTCCAGTCCTGCCTGACTCTCTCCTTAAGCCTTTATCTCCTGTCTTGCCTAACTCTCGTCCGAAGCCTCTCTCTCCTGTCCTGCCTGACTCTCGTCCCAAGCCTCTCTCTCCTGTCCTGCCTGACTCTCGTCCCAAGCCTCTTTCTGCTATCCTACCTGACTCTCGTCCCAAGCCTCTTTCACCTGTCGTGCCTGACTCTAGTCCTAAGCCTCTCTTTCCTGTCCAGTCTGACTCTCGTCCCAAGCCCCTCTCTCCTTTCCTGCCTGATTCTTTTCCCAAGCCTACATCTCCTGTGCTGAGTGACTCTCACTTCAGGCCTCTCTCTCCTGTCCTGCCTGACTTTCGTCACAGGCCTCTTTCTCCTGTCCCGCCTGACTCTCGTCCTAACCCTCTCTCTCCTGTCCTGCCTGACTCTCGTCCCGAGCCTCTCTCTCTAATACTCTGCCTGACCGTCGTCCCAAGCCTCCCTCTCCTGTCCTGCCTGATTCTCTCGTCAAGCCTCTCTATCCTGTTCTGCCTGACTCTCGTCCCAAACTTTTCTCCCCTGTCCTGCGTGACTCTACTCCCAAGCCTCTCTCTCCTGTCCAGACTGTCTCTCGTCCCATGCCTTTCTCTTCTTTTCTACCTGACTCTCGTCCTATGCCTCTCTCTCATGTCCTGCCTGACTCTCGTCACAAGACTCTCCTGTCCTGCCTGACTCTCGTCCCAAGCCTATCTCTCTGGTCTTGCTTGACTCTCGTCCCAAACCCTTCTCACCTACCCAGCCTGACTCTCGTCCCAAGCTCTCTTTCCAGGCCTGCCTGATTCTCGTCCCATGACTCTCTCCTGTCATACCTTACTCTCGTCCCAAGCTTCTCTCTACTGTCCTGCCTGACTCTAGTCCCGGTCTTCTCTGTCCTGTTCTGCCTGACTCTCGTCCAAGCCTCTCTCTCCTGTAATGCCTGATCTCTCGTCCCCAGCCTCTCTCTCCTCTCCTGCCTGACTCTCGTCCCAAGCCTCTCTCTCCTCTCCTGCCTGACGCTCGTCCCCAAGCCTCTCTCTCCTACCTGATTGACACTGTCCCAAGCCTCTCTCTCCTCTCCTGCCTGACTCTCGTCCCATGCTTCTCTTTCCTGTCCTGCCTGACTCTTCTCGCAAGCCTCTCTCTCTTGCCCTGCCTGAATCTCGGTCCAAGACTCTCTCTCCTGTCCTGCCTGACTCTCGTCCCAAGTCTCTCTCTCTCCTCTCCTGTCCGACTCTCGTACCAAGCCTCTCTCTCTTGTCCTGCCTGACTCCTGTCCTAACATTCTCTCTCTTGTCCTGCCTGACTCTCGTCCCAAGCCTCTGTCTCCTACTTGCCTGACTCTCGTCCATAGCCCTTCTCTCCTACCCTGCCTGATTCTCGTCCGAAGCCTCTCTTTCCTGTCATGCCTGACTCTCGTCCCAAGCCAATCTTTCCTGTACTGACTGAATGTCGTCGGAAGCCCCTCTCTCCTACCCGGCATGATTCTCGTCCCAAGCCTCTCTTTTCTGTCTGCCTCACTCTCGTCCCAAGCCCCTCTCTCCTACCCTGCCTGACTCTCGTCCCAAGCCTCTCTCCTGTCGAGCTTGACTCTCGTCCCAAGCCTCTCTCTCCTCTCCTGCCTGACTCTCGTCCCGGTCCACTCTCTCCTGTCCTGCCTGACTCTCGTCCCAAGCCTCTCTCTCCTGTCCTGCCTGACTCTCGTCCCAAGCCTCTTTCTGCTATCCTACCTGACTCTCGTCCCAAGCCTCTTTCACCTGTCGTGCCTGACTCTAGTCCTAAGCCTCTCTTTCCTGTCCAGTCTGACTCTCGTCCCAAGCCCCTCTCTCCTTTCCTGCCTGATTCTTTTCCCAAGCCTACATCTCCTGTGCTGAGTGACTCTCACTTCAGGCCTCTCTCTCCTGTCCTGCCTGACTTTCGTCACAGGCCTCTTTCTCCTGTCCCGCCTGACTCTCGTCCTAACCCTCTCTCTCCTGTCCTGCCTGACTCTCGTCCCGAGCCTCTCTCTCTAATACTCTGCCTGACCGTCGTCCCAAGCCTCCCTCTCCTGTCCTGCCTGATTCTCTCGTCAAGCCTCTCTATCCTGTTCTGCCTGACTCTCGTCCCAAACTTTTCTCCCCTGTCCTGCGTGACTCTACTCCCAAGCCTCTCTCTCCTGTCCAGACTGTCTCTCGTCCCATGCCTTTCTCTTCTTTTCTACCTGACTCTCGTCCTATGCCTCTCTCTCATGTCCTGCCTGACTCTCGTCACAAGACTCTCCTGTCCTGCCTGACTCTCGTCCCAAGCCTATCTCTCTGGTCTTGCTTGACTCTCGTCCCAAACCCTTCTCACCTACCCAGCCTGACTCTCGTCCCAAGCTCTCTTTCCAGGCCTGCCTGATTCTCGTCCCATGACTCTCTCCTGTCATACCTTACTCTCGTCCCAAGCTTCTCTCTACTGTCCTGCCTGACTCTAGTCCCGGTCTTCTCTGTCCTGTTCTGCCTGACTCTCGTCCAAGCCTCTCTCTCCTGTAATGCCTGATCTCTCGTCCCCAGCCTCTCTCTCCTCTCCTGCCTGACTCTCGTCCCAAGCCTCTCTCTCCTCTCCTGCCTGACGCTCGTCCCCAAGCCTCTCTCTCCTACCTGATTGACACTGTCCCAAGCCTCTCTCTCCTCTCCTGCCTGACTCTCGTCCCATGCTTCTCTTTCGTGTCCTGCCTGACTCTTCTCGCAAGCCTCTCTCTCTTGCCCTGCCTGAATCTCGGTCCAAGACTCTCTCTCCTGTCCTGCCTGACTCTCGTCCCAAGTCTCTCTCTCTCCTCTCCTGTCCGACTCTCGTACCAAGCCTCTCTCTCTTGTCCTGCCTGACTCCTGTCCTAACATTCTCTCTCTTGTCCTGCCTGACTCTCGTCCCAAGCCTCTGTCTCCTACTTGCCTGACTCTCGTCCATAGCCCTTCTCTCCTACCCTGCCTGATTCTCGTCCGAAGCCTCTCTTTCCTGTCATGCCTGACTCTCGTCTCAAGCCAATCTTTCCTGTACTGACTGAATGTCGTCGGAAGCCCCTCTCTCCTACCCGGCATGATTCTCGTCCCAAGCCTCTGTTTTCTGTCTGCCTCACTCTCGTCCCAAGCCCCTCTCTCCTACCCTGCCTGACTCTCGTCCCAAGCCTCTCTCCTGTCGAGCTTGACTCTCGTCCCAAGCCTCTCTCTCCTCTCCTGCCTGACTCTCGTCCCGGTCCACTCTCTCCTGTCCTGCCTGACTCTCGTCCCAAGCCTCTCTCTCCTGTCCTGCCTGACTCTCGTCCCAAGCCTCTTTCTGCTATCCTACCTGACTCTCGTCCCAAGCCTCTTTCACCTGTCGTGCCTGACTCTAGTCCTAAGCCTCTCTTTCCTGTCCAGTCTGACTCTCGTGCCAAGCCCCTCTCTCCTCTCCTGCCTAACTCTTTTCCCAAGCCTACCTCTCCTGTGCTGAGTGACTCTCACTTCAGGCCTCTCTCTCCTGTCCTGCCTGACTTTCGTCACAGGCTTCTTTCTCCTGTCCCGCCTGACTCTCGTCCTAACCCTCTCTCTCCTGTCCTGCCTGACTCTCGTCCCGAGCCTCTCTCTCTAATACTCTGCCTGACCGTAGTCCCAAGCCTCCCTCTCCTGTCCTGCCTGATTCTCTCGTCAAGCCTCTCTATCCTATTCTGCCTGACTCTCGTCCCAAACTTTTCTCCCCTGTCCTGCGTGACACTACTCCCAAGCCTCTCTCTCCTGTCCAGACTGTCTCTCGTCCCATGCCTTTCTCTTCTTTTCTACCTGACTCTCGTCCTATGCCTCTCTCTCATGTCCTGCCTGACTCTCGTCACAAGACTCTCCTGTCCTGCCTGACTCTCGTCCCAAGCCTATCTCTCTGGTCTTGCTTGACTCTCGTCCCAAACCCTTCTCACCTACCCCGCCTGACTCTCGTCCCAAGCTCTCTTTCCAGGCCTGCCTGATTCTCGTCCCATGACTCTCTCCTGTCATGCCTTACTCTCGTCCCAAGCTTCTCTCTACTGTCCTGCCTGACTCTAGTCCTGGTCTTCTCTGTCCTGTTCTGCCTGACTCTCGTCCAAAGCCTCTCTCTCCTGTAATGCCTGATCTCTCGTCCCCAGCCTCTCTCTCCTCTCCTGCCTGACTCTCGTCCCAAGCCTCTCTCTCCTCTCCTGCCTGACGCTCGTCCCCAAGCCTCTCTCTCCTACCTGATTGACACTGTCCCAAGCCTCTCTCTCCTCTCCTGCCTGACTCTCGTCCCATGCTTCTCTTTCGTGTCCTGCCTGACTCTCCTCGCAAGCCTCTCTCTCTTGCCCTGCCTGAATCTCGGTCCAAGACTCTCTCTCCTGTCCTGCCTGACTCTCGTCCCAAGTCTCTCTCTCTCCTCTCCTGTCCGACTCTCGTACCAAGCCTCTCTCTCTTGTCCTGCCTGACTCCTGTCCTAACATTCTCTCTCTTGTCCTGCCTGACTCTCGTCCCAAGCCTCTGTCTCCTACTTGCCTGACTCTCGTCCATAGCCCTTCTCTCCTACCCTGCCTGATTCTCGTCCGAAGCCTCTCTTTCATGTCCTGCCTGACTCTCGTCCCAAGCCAATCTTTCCTGTACTGACTGAATGTCGTCGTAAGCCCCTCTCTCCTACCCGGCATGATTCTCGTCCCAAGCCTCTGTTTTCTGTCTGCCTCACTCTCGTCCCAAGCCCCTCTCTCCTACCCTGCCTGACTCTCGTCCCAAGCCTCTCTCCTGTCGAGCTTGACTCTCGTCCCAAGCCTCTCTCTCCTCTCCTGCCTGACTCTCGTCCCGGTCCACTCTCTCCTGTCCTGCCTGACTCTCGTCCCAAGCCTCTCTCTCCTGTCCTGCCTGACTCTCGTCCCAAGCCTCTTTCTGCTATCCTACCTGACTCTCGTCCCAAGCCTCTTTCACCTGTCGTGCCTGACTCTAGTCCTAAGCCTCTCTTTCCTGTCCAGTCTGACTCTCGTCCCAAGCCCCTCTCTCCTCTCCTGCCTGACTCTTTTCCCAAGCCTACCTCTCCTGTGCTGAGTGACTCTCACTTCAGGCCTCTCTCTCCTGTCCTGTCTGACTTTCGTCACAGGCCTCTTTCTCCTGTCCCGCCTGACTCTCGTCCTAACCCTCTCTCTCCTGTCCTGCCTGACTCTCGTCCCGAGCCTCTCTCTCTAATACTCTGCCTGACCGTCGTCCCAAGCCTCCCTCTCCTGTCCTGCCTAATTCTCTCGTCAAGCCTCTCTATCCTGTTCTGCCTGACTCTCGTCCCAAACTTTTCTCCCCTGTCCTGCGTGACTCTACTCCCAAGCCTCTCTCTCCTGTCCAGACTGTCTCTCGTCCCATGCCTTTCTCTTCTTTTCTACCTGACTCTCGTCCTATGCCTCTCTCTCATGTCCTGACTGACTCTCGTCACAAGCCATTCTCTCCTGTCCTTCCTGAGACTCGTCCCAAGCCTCTCTCTCCTGCCCTCCTTCGCTCTCGTCCCAAGCCTTTTTTTCCTACCCTGCCTGATTCTCGTCTCAAGCCTCTCTCTCCTGTCGTGCTTGACTCTCTCCTAAAGCTTCTCTCTCCTATCCTGCCTGACTCTCGTCCCAAGCATCTTTCTCCTGTCCTGCCTGATTATCGTCACAGGACTCTCTCTCCTGTCCGGACTGACTCTCGTCCCATGATTCTCTCTCCCGTCCGGCTTGACTCTCGTCCCAAACCTCTCTGTTCTGTCCTGACTGACTCTCCTCAAAAGCCTTTCTCTCCTGCACTGCTTCTCTTTCGTACCAAGCCCCTCTCTCCTATCCAGCCTTACTCTCGTCCTAAGGTCTCCCTCCAGGCCTGTCTGACTCTCATCTCAAGCCTCTCTCTCTAACACTGCCTGACTCTAGTCCCAAACCTCTCTCTCCTATCCTGCCTGACTCTCGTCCCAAGCCCCTCTCTCCTCTCCTGCCTTACTCTCCTCCAAAGCTTCTCTCTCCTGTCATGACTAGCTCTCAACTCAAGCCTCTCTCTCCTCTCATACCTGACTCTCGTACCAACCCTCGTTCTCGTGTCATTTCTGACTCTCGTTCTAAGCCTCCCTCTTCTGTCCTGCCTGACTCTCGTCCCAAGCCAATCTCTCCGGTACTGCCTGAATATCGTCCAAAGCCCCTCTCTCTTACCCGATAAGAATTCTCGTCCCAAGCCTCTCTTTTCCCTCCTGCCTTACTCTCGTCCCAAGCCCCCCTCTCGAACCCTACATGACTCTCGTCCTAAGCCTTTCTCCTGTAGAGCTTGACTCTCGTCCAAAGCCTCTCTCTCCTCTCCTGCCTGATTCTCGTCCCAGTCCACTCTCTCTTGTCATGACTGACTCTCGTTCCAAGCCTCTTTCTCTTAATTGCCTGAGTCTCGTTCCAAGCCCTTCTCATCTAAACTTCCTAACTCTCGTTCCAAGCCTCTTTATCCTGTCCTGCTTGACTGTCGTCCGAAGCCTCTCTCTCCTGTCCTGCCTGACTGTCGTCCCAAGCGATTTTCTCCTCTCTTGCCTGAGTCTCGTCCCAAGTCTCTCTCTACGGTCATGCCTGACTGTTGTCCCAAGCCTCTCTATCCTGTCCTGCCTGACTCTCGTCCCAAGCCTCTTTCTCCTGTCCTACCAGACTATCATCCCAGGCCTTTTTCTCCTGTCTTGCCTAACTTTCGTCCCAAACCTCCCTCTCCTCTCCTGCCTGACTCTCTCGTCAAGCCTCTCTCTCCTGTCCTGCCTGACTGTCGTCCCAACTCTATCTCTCCTACCCTGCCTGACTCTCGTCCGGAGCCTCTCTCCTGTCGAGCTTGACTCTCGTCCCAAGCCACTCTCTCCTGTCCTTCCTGAGACTCGTCCCAAGCCTCTCTCTCTTGCCCTTCTTCGATCTCGTCCCAAGGCTCTTTTTCCTACCCTGCCTGACTCTCGTCTCAAGACTCTCTCTCCTGTCGTGCTTGACTCTCTCCTCAAGCTTCTCTCTCCTATCCTGCCTGACT
The DNA here is from genome assembly GCF_036320965.1 of Panulirus ornatus. Lineage (NCBI taxonomy): Eukaryota > Metazoa > Arthropoda > Malacostraca > Decapoda > Palinuridae > Panulirus > Panulirus ornatus. Next base: position 401,682 of record NC_092277.1, on the reverse strand, counting down.
CTCGTCCAAACTGTCTCTACTGTCCTGCCTGACTATCGTCCCAAGCCTCTCTCTCTCCTGTCCTGCCTGACTCTCGTTCCAAGCTTTTCTCTCCTATCTTGCCTGACACTCGTCACAGGCCTTTATCTCCTGTCCTGACTGACTCTCGTCCCAAGCCTCTCTCTCCTGTCCTGCCTGACTCTCGCCCCATGCCTCTCTCCCCTGTTCTGCCTGACTCTCCTCCTAAGCCTCTCTCTTGTCCTGCCTGACTCTTGTCCCAAGCCTCTCTCTCCTACCCTGCCTGACCTTCGTCCGAAGCCTCTCTCTCTCGTCCTGCCTGACTCTCTCGTCAAGCATCTCTCTCCTGTCCTGCCTGACTCTCGTCACAAGGCTCTCTACCTTGTCCTACCTGACTCTCGTCCGAAGCCTCTCTCTCCTGTCCTGCCTGACTCTTGTCCCAAGCCTCTCTCGCCTGTCTTGCCTGACTATCTTCCCAAGCGTCTCTCTCCTATCCTACCTGACTCACGTCCCATGCTTCTCTCTCCCTTCCGGCCTGACTCTCGCCCCAAGACTCTCTGTTTTGTCCTACTTGACTCTCGTTCCAAGCCTATCTCTCCTGCACTGCTTGTCTTTCTTCCTAAGCCCCTCTCTCCTACCCAGCCTTACTCTCGTCCTAAGCTCTCTCTCCAGTCCTCTCTGACTCTCATCCCAAGTCTCTCTCTCTCACACTGCCTGACTCTAGTCCCAAGACTCTCTCTCCTGTCCTGCCTGAATCTCATCACAAGCCTCTCTCTCCTCTCCTGCATGACTATCGTCCCAAGACTCTCTCTCCTGTCCTGCCTGACTCTCGTCCTAGGACTCCCTCTACTGTCCTGCCTGACTGTCGTCCCAGGGCTTTCTCTCCTGTCCTGTCTGACTCTCGTCCCAAGCCACTCTCTCCTGTTCTTCCTGAGTCTCGTCCCAAGCCTCTCTCTCCTGCCCCCCTTGACTCTTGTCTCAAGCCACTTTCTCCTACCCTGCTTGACTCTCGTCTCAAGACTCTCTCTCCTGTCGTGCCTGATTCTCTCCTCAAGCCTCTCTCTCCTATCCTGCCTGACTCTCGTCCCAAGTCTCTCTCGCCTGTCTTGCCTGACTATCTTCCCAAGGCTCTCTCTCCTGTCATACCTGACTCACGTCCCATGCTTCTCTCTCCCGTCCGGCCTGACTCTCGTCCCAAGACTCTCTGTTTTGTCCTGCTTGACTCTCGTTCCAAGCCTATCTCTCCTGCATTGCTTGTCTTTCTTCCCAAGCCCCTCTCTCCTACTCAGCCTTATTCTCGTCGTAAGCTCTATCTCCAGTCCTCTCTGACTCTCATCCCAAGACTCTCTCTCTCACACTGCCTGACTCTAGTCCCAAGCCTCTCTCTTCTGTCCTGCCTGACTCTCGTCCCAAGCCTCTCTCTCCTGTCCTGCCTGACTCTCTCGTCAAGCATCTCTCTCCTGTCCTGCCTGACTCTCGTCATAACGCTCTCTACCTTGTCCTACCTGACTCTCGTCCGAAGCCTCTCTCTCCTGTCCTGCCTGATTCTTGTCCCAAGCCTCTCTCGCCTGTCTTGCCTGACTATATTCCCAAGCCTCTCTCTCCTGTCCTACCTGACTCACGTCCCATGCTTCTCTCTCCCGTCCGGCCTGACTCTCGTCCCAAGACTCTCTGTTTTGTCCTGCTTGACTCTCGTTCCAGGCCTATCTCTCATGCAATGCTTGTCTTTCTTCCCAAGCCCCTCTCTCCTACCCAGCCTTACTCTCGTCCTAAGCTCTCTCTCCAGTCGTCTCTGACTCTCATCCCAAGTCTCTCTCTCTCACACTGCCTGGCTCTAGTCCCAAGCCTCACTCTTTTGTCCTGCCTGTCTCTCGTCCCAAGACTCTCTCTCCTGATCTTCCTGACTCTCGTCCCATGCCTCTCTCTCCTGTCCTGCCTGACTCTCATCACAAGCCTCACTCTCCTCTCCTGCATGACTATCGTCCCAAGACTCTCTCTCCTGTCCTGCCTGACTCTCTCGTCAAGCCTCTCTCTCTCTTCTCCTGCTTGACTCTCGTCCCAAGCCTGTCTCTCCTGTCCTGCCTGACTGTCGTCCCAACTCTATCTCTCCTACCCTGCCTGACTATCTTCGGAAGCCTCTCTCCTGTCGAGCTTGACTCTCGTCCCAAGCCTCTCTCTCCTATCCTGTCTGACACTTGTCCACAGCCTCTCTCTCCTGTCCTGCCTGACTCTCGTCCCAAGCCTCTCTCTCTGGTCCTGTCTGACTTTCGTCACAAGCCTCTCTCTCCTGTGCTGCCTGACTCTCGTCCCAAGCTTCTCTCTCCTCTCCTACCTGACACTCGTCCCATGATTCTGTCTCCTGTCTTGCCTGACTCTCGTCCCAAGTCTCTCACTCCTGTCCTGCCTAACTCTCCTCCCAAGCCTCTCTCTCCTACCCTGCCTGACCGTTGTCCCAAGCCTCTCTCTCCTGTCCTGCCTGACTCTCTCGTCAAGCCTCTCTCTCCTGTCCTGCCTGACTGTCGTCCCAACTCTATCTCTCCTACCCTGCCTGACTCTCGTCCGAAGCCTCTCTCCTGTCGAGCTTGACTCTCGTCCCAAGCCTCTCTCTCCTGTCCTGCGTGACTCTCGGCCTAAGTCTCTCTCCCCTGTCCATCCTGACTCTCGTCCCAAGCCTGTCTCTCCTGCCCACCCTGACTCTCTTCCCAAGCCTCTTTTTCCTACTCTGCCTGACTTGTCAAAAGCCTCTCTCTCTTGTCCTGCCTGACTCTCTCCTCAAGCCTCTCTCTCCTGTCTGCCTGACTCTCTCCTCAAGCCTCTCTCTCCTGTCCTGCCTGACTCTCGTCCCCAGCCTCTCTCTCCTGTCCTGCCTGACTCTCGTCCCAAGACTCTCTCTCCTACCCTGCCTGACCTTCGTCCGAAGCCTCTCTTTTCTGTCCTGCTTAACTCTCCCGTCAAGCATCTCTTTCCTGTCGTTCCTGACTCTCGTCACAAGCCTCTCTACCTTCTCTTCTACCTTCTCTCTCTACCTCTCTCTTCTCCTGCTTGACTCTCGTCCCAAGCCTCCCTCTCCTGTCCTGCCTGACTCTCGTTCTAAGCAAATCTCTACTGTACTGCCTGAATATCGTCCGAAGCCCCTCTCTCCTACCCGGTATGATTCTCGTCCCAAGCCTCTCTCTCCGGTCCTGTCTGACTTTCGTCACAAGCCTCTCTCTCCTGTGCTGCCTGACTCTCGTCCCAAGCCTCTCTCTCCTCTCCTGCCAGACTCTCGTCCCAGTCCACTCTCTCCTGTCCTGACTGACTCTCGTCCCAAGCCTCTTTCCCTTAATTCCCTGGATCTTGTTCCAAGCCCTTCTCTTTTACCTTTCCTGACTCTCGTCCCAAGCCTCTCTATCCTGTCCTGCCTGACTGTTGTCCGATGCCTCTTTCTCCTGTCCTGCCTGACTCTCGTCGCCAGCGTCTATCTCCTCTTTTTCCTGACTCTCGTCCCAAGTCTCTCACTGCGGTCCTGCTTGACTCTCGTCCCAAGCCTCTCACTCCGGTCCTCCATGACTCTTGTCTCAAGCCTCTTTCTCCTGTTCTGCCTGACTGTCATCTCAAGCCTCTTTCTCCTGTCTTGCCTGACTCCCGTCCCAAACCTCCCTCTCCGCTCCTGCCTGACTCTCGTCCCAAGACTCTCTGTCCTGTCCTGCCTAACTTTCGTCCTAGGCTTCCCTCTACTGTCCTGCCTGACTAGCGTCCCAGGGCTATCTCTCCTGTCCTGCCTGAATATCGTCCCAAGCCTCTCTCTCCTGTCCTTCCTGAGTCTCGTCCCAAGCCTCTCTCTCCTGCCCTCCTTCACTCTCGTCCCAAGCCTTTTTTTCTCTCCTGTCGTGCCTGACTCTCTCCTCAAGCCTCTCTCTCCTATCCTGAATGACTCTCGTCCCAAGTCTGTCTCTACTGTCCTGCCTGACTGTCGTCCCAAGACTCTCTCCCCAGTCCTGCCTGACTCTCGTCCCAAGCTTTTCTCTCCTATCTTGCCTGACACTCGGCCAAGGCCTCTATGTCTAGTCCTGCCTGACTCTCGTCCCAAGCCTCTCTCTCCTGTCCTGCCTGACTCTCGTCCCATGCCTCTCTCTCCTGTTCTGCCTGATTCTCCTCCCAAGCCTCTCTCTCATCTCCTGCCTGACTGTCGTCGCAAGCCTCTCTCTCCTGTCTTGCCTGACTCTAGTCCCAAACCTCCATCTCTTGTCCTAGCTGAATCTCGTCCCCAGTCTCTCTCTCCTGTCATGCCTGACTCTCGTCCCAAGCCTCTCTCTCCTGTCCTGCCTAACTCCCGTCCCAAGCCTCTCTCTCCTATCCTACCTGACTCGGTCAGAAGCCTCTCTCTCCTCTCATGCCAGACTCTCGTCCCAAGCCTCTCTTTCCTGTCCTGCCTGACTCTCGTCCTAAGCCTCTCTCCCCTGTCCTTCCTGACTCTCGTCCCAAGCCTGTCTCTCCTGCCCACCCTGACTCTCTTCCCAATCCTCTCTCTCCTACTCTGCCTGACTGTCGTCAAAAGCCTCTCTCTCCTGTCCTGCCTGACTCTCTCCACAAGCCTCTCTCTCCTGTCCTACGTGACTCTCGTTCACAGGCTCTCCCTCCTGTCCTGCCTGACTCTCGTCCAAAGATTCTCTACCTTGTCCTACATGATTCTCGTCCCAAGCCTCTCTCTCCTGTCCTGCCTGACTCTCGTCCAAAGACTCTCTACCTTGTCCTACATGATTCTCGTCCCAAGCCTCTCTCTCCAGTCCTGTCTGACTCTCATCCCATGCCTCTCTCTCTCAAACTGCCTGACTCTAGTCCCAAGGCTCTCTCTCCTCTCCTGCCTGACTCTCGTCCCAAGCCTCTCTCCTGATCTGCCTGACTCTCGTCCCATGCCTCTCTCTCCTGTCCTGCCTGACTCTCATCACAAGCCTCTCTCTCCTGTCCTGCCTTACTGCCATCCCAAGCATCTCTCTCCTGTCCTGCCTGACTCTCGTCCCAAGCCTCGCTCTCCGGTCCTGTCTGACTTTCGTCACAAGCCTTTCTCTCCTGTGCTGCCTGACTCTCATCCCAAGCTTCTCTCTCCTCTCCTGCCTGACACTTGTCCCATGCTTCTGTCTCCTGTCTTGCCTGACTCTCGTCCCAAGTCTCTATCTCCTGGCCTGACTAACTCTCTTCCCAAGCCTCTCTCTCCTACCCTGCCTGACCGTCGTCCCAAGCCTCTCTCTTTTGTCCTGTCTGACTCTCTCGTCAAGCCTCTCTCTCCTGTCCTGCTTGACTCTCGTCCCAAGCCTGTCTCTCCTGTCCTGCCTGACTGTTGTCCCAACTCTATCTCTCCTACCCTGCCTGACTCTCGTCCGAAGCCTCTCTCCTGTCGAGCTGGATTCTCGTCCCATGCCTCTCTCTCCTATCCTGCCTGACACTTGTCCACAGCCTCTCTCTCCTGTCCTGCCTGACTCTCTCGTCAAGCATCTCTCTCCTGTCCTGCCTGACTCTCGTCACAAGGCTCTCTACCTTGTCCTACCTGACTCTCGTGCGAAGCCTCTCTCTCCTGTCCTGCCTGACTCTTGTCCCAAGCCTCTCTCGCCTGTCTTGCCTGACTATATTCCCAAGCCTCTCTCTCCTGTCCTACCTGACTCACGTCCCATGCTTCTCTCTCCCGTCCAACCTGACTATCGTCCCAAGACTTTCTGATTTGTCCTGCTTGACTCTCGTTCCAAGCCTATCTCTCCTGCACTGCTTGTCTTTCTTCCCAAGCCCCTCTCTCCTACCCAGCCTTACTCTCGTCCTAAGCTCTCTCTCCAGTCGTCTCTGACTCTCATCCCAAGTCTCTCTCTCTCACACTGCCTGACTCTAGTCCCAAGCCTCTCTCTTCTGTCCTGCCTGTCTCTCGTCCCTAGCCTCTATCTCCTGATCTTCCTGACTCTCGTCCCATGCCTCTCTCCTGTCCTGCCTGACTCTCATCACAAGCCTCACTCTCCTCTCCTGCATGACTATCGTCCCAAGACTCTCTCTCCTGTCCTGCCTGACTCTCGTCCTAGGACTCCCTCTACTGTCCTGCCTGACTGTCGTCCCAGGGCTCTCTCTCCTGTCTTTTCTGACTCTCGTCCCAAGCCACTCTCTCCTGTTCTTCCTGAGTCTCGTCCCAAGCCTCTCTCTCCTGCCCTCCTTGACTCTTGTCTCAAGCCACTTTCTCCTACCCTGCTTGACTCTCGTCTCAAGACTCTCTCTCCTGTCGTGCCTGATTCTCTCCTCAAGCCGCTCTCTCCTATCCTGCCTGATTCTCGTCCCAAGTCTCTCTCGCCTGTCTTGCCTGACTATCTTCCCAAGCCTCTCTCTCATGTCATACCTGACTCACGTCCCATGCTTCTCTCTCCCGTCCGGCCTGACTCTCGTCCCAAGACTCTCTGTTTTGTCCTACTTGACTCTCGTTCAAAGCCTATCTCTCCTGCACTGCTTGTCTTTCTTCCCAAGCCCCTCTCTCCTACCCAACCTTACTCTCGTCCTAAGCTCTCTCTCCAGTACTCTCTGACTCTCATCCCAAGTCTCTCTCTCTCACACTGCCTGACTCTAGTCCCAAGCCTCTCTCTTCTGTCCTGCCTGACTCTCGTCCCAAGCCTCTCTCTCCTGATCTTCCTGACTCTCGTCCCATGCCTCTCTCTCCTGTCCTGCCTGACTCTCATCACAAGCCTCTCTCTCCTTTCCTGCATGACTGTCGTCCTAAGACTCTCGTCCTAGGGCTCCCTCTACTGTCCTGCCTGACTGTCGTCCAAAGCCTCTCTCTCCTGTCCTGCCTGACTCTCGTCCCATGCCTGTCTCTCCTGATCTGCCTGACTCTCCTTTCAAGCCTCTCTCTATTGTCCTGCCTGACTGTCGTCCCAAGCCTCTCTATCCTGTCTTGCCTGACTCTCGTCCCAAACCTCCCTCTCTTGTCCTAGCTGACTTTCGTCCCTACCTCTCTCTCCTGGCCTGCCTGACTCTCGTCCCAAGCCTCTCTTTCCTGTCCTGCCTGATTCTCCTCACAAGCCTCTCTCTTTCATCCTACCTGACTCGTTCTCAAGCCTCTCTCTCCTCTCATGGCAAACTCTCGTCCCAAGCCTCTCTCTCCTGTCGTGCCTGACTCTCGTCCTAAGTCTCTCTACCCTGTACTTCCTGACTGTCGTCCCAAGCCTGTCTCTCCTGCCCACCCTGAATCTCTTCTCAAGCCTCTCGCTCCTACCCTGCCTGACTGTCGTCAAAAGCCTCTATCTCCTGTTCCACCTAACCCTCTCCTCAAGCCTCTCTCTCCTGTCCTGCCTGACTCTCGGCCCCAGAATCTCTCTCCTGTCCTGCCTGACTCTCGTCCCAAGCCTCTCTCTCCTACCCAGCCTGACCGTCGTCCGAAGCCTCTCCTGTCCTGTCTGACTCTCTCGTCAAGCATATCTCTCCTGTCCTGCCTGACTCTCGTCCCAAGCCTCTCTACCTTGTCCTACCTGACTCTCGTCCCAAGCCTCTCTCTCCTGTCCTGCCTGACTCTCATTCCATGCCTCTCTCTTCTGTCTTGCCTGACTCTCATCCCAAGCCTCTCTCTCCTATCCAGCCTGACTCTCGTCATAAGCCTCTCTCTCCTGTCGTGCCTGATTATCGTCCCAAGCCTCTCTCTCCTGTCCTCCCTGACTCTCGTCCCGTTTCTCTCTCTCCAGTCCGGCCTGACTCTCGTCCCAAACCTCTCTGTTCTGTCCTGACTGACTCTCCTCAAAAGCCTTTCTCTCCTGCAGCTTTTCTTTCGTCACAAGCCCCTCTCTCCTACCCAGCTTTTCTCTCGTCCTAAGCTCTCTCTCCAGGCCTGTGTGACTCTCATCCCAAGCCTCTCTATCTCACACTGCCCGAATCTAGTCCTAAGCCTCTCTCTCCTGTCCTGCCTGACTCTCGTCCCAAGCCCCTCTCTCCTCTCCTGCCTTACTCTCCTCCAAAGCCTCTCTCTCCTGTCATGACTAGCTCTCACCTCAAGCCTCTCTCTCCTCTCATACCTAACTCTCGTACCAACCCTCTTTCTCCTGTCCTGTCTGACTCTCGTCCCAAGCCAATCTCTCCTGTACTGCCTTACTCTCCTCCAAAGCCCCTCTCTCTTACCCGGTATGATTCTCGTCCCAAGCCTCTCTTTTCTGTCCTGCCTTACTCTCGTCCCAAGCCCCTCTCTCTACCCTGAATGACTCTCGTCCCAAGCTTCTCTCCTGTCGAGCTTGACTCTCGTCTAAACCTCCTCTCTTCTCCTGCCTGATTCTCGTCCCAGTCCACTCTCTCCTGTCCTGACTGACTCTCGTCCTAAGCCTCTCTATCCTGTCCTGCCTGACTGTCCTCCGAAGGATCTCTCTCCTGTCCTGCCTTAGTGTCGTGCTAAGCGTCTATATCCTCTCTTGCCTGAGTCTCGTCCCAAGTCTCTCTTTCCGATCATGCCTGACTTTCGTCCCAAGCCTCTTTCTCCTGTCCTCCCTGACTCTCGTCCCAAGCCTCTTTCTCCTGTTCTGCCTGACTGTCAACCCAAGCCTCTTTCTCCTGTCTTGCCTAACTTTCTTTTCAAACCCCCGTCTCCTCTCCTGTCTGACTCTCGTCCCAAGACTCTCCTGTCCTGCCTGACTCTCGTCCGAGGCCTCCCTCTATTGCCCTGCCTGACTTTCGTCCCAGGTCTCTCTCCTGGCCTGCCTGGTTCTCGTCCCAAGCCACTCTCTCCTTTAATTCCTGAGACTCGTCCCGAGCCTCTCTATCCTGCCCTCCTTCGCTCTAGTCTCAAGCCTCTTTTTCCTACCCTGCCTGACTCTCGTCTCAAGCCTCTCTCTCCTGTCGTGCTTGACTCTCTCCTCAAGCTTCTCTCTCCTATCCTGCCTGACTCTCGTCCCAAGTCTGTCTCTACTGTCCTGCCTGACTATCGTCCCAAGCCTCTCTCTACTGTCCTGCTTGACTCTCGTCCCAAGCTTTTCTCTCCTATCTTGCCTGACACTCGTCAGAGGCCTTTATCTCCTGTCCTGCCTGACTCTCATCACAAGCCTCTCTCTCCTTTCCTGCATGACTGTCGTCCCAAGACTCTCTCTCCTGTCCTGCTGACTCTCGTCCTAGGGCTCCCTCTACTGTCCTGCCTGACTGTCGTCCCAAGCCTCTCTCTCCTGTCCTGCCTGACTCTCGTCCCATGCCTGTCTCTCCCGATCTGCCTGACTCTCCTTTCAAGCCTCTCTCTCTTGTCCTGCCTGACTGTCGTCCCAAGCCTCTCTCTCCTGTCTTGCCTGACTCTCGTCCCAAACCTCCCTCTCTTGTCCTAGCAGACTTTCGTCCCTACCTCTCTCTCCTGGCCTGCCTGACTCTCGTCCCAAGCCTCTCTTTCCTGTCCTGCCTGATTCTCCTCACAAGCCTCTCTCTTTCATCCTACCTGACTCGTTCTCAAGCCTCTCTCTCCTCTCATGGCAAACTTTCGTCCCAAGCCTCTCTCTCCTGTCGTGCCTGACTCTCGTCCTAAGAGTCTCTACCCAGTACTTCCTGACTGTCGTCCCAAGCCTGTCTCTCCTGCCCACCCTGAATCTCTTCTCAAGCCTCTCGCTCCTACCCTGCCTGACTGTCGTCAAAAGCCTCTATCTCCTGTTCCACCTAACCCTCTCCTCAAGCCTCTCTCTCCTGTCCTGCCTGACTCTCGGCCCCAGAATCTCTCTCCTGTCCTGCCTGACTCTCGTCCCAAGCCTCTCTCTCCTACCCAGCCTGACCGTCGTCCGAAGCCTCTCCTGTCCTGCCTGACTCTCTCGTCAAGCATATCTCTCCTGTCCTGCCTGACTCTCGTCCCAAGCCTCTCTACCTTGTCTTACCTGACTCTCGTCCCAAGCCTCTCTCTCCTGTCCTGCCTGACTCTCATTCCATGCCTCTCTCTTCTGTCTTGCCTGACTCTCATCCCAAGCCTCTCTCTCCTATCCTGCCTGACTCTCGTCATAAGCCTCTCTCTCCTGTCCTGCCTGATTATCGTCCCAAGCCTCTCTCTCCTGTCCTCCCTGACTCTCGTCCCGTTTCTCTCTCTCCCGTCCGGCCTGACTCTCGTCCCAAACCTCTCTGTTCTGTCCTGACTGACTCTCCTCAAAAGCCTTTCTCTCCTGCAGCTTTTCTTTCGTCACAAGCCCATCTCTCCTACCCAGCTTTTCTCTCGTCCTAAGCTCTCTCTCCAGGCCTGTGTGACTCTCATCCCAAGCCTCTATATCTCACACTGCCCGAATCTAGTCCCAAGCCTCTCTCTCCTGTCCTGCCTGACTCTCGTCCCAAGCCCCTCTCTCCTTTCCTGCCTTACTCTCCTCCAAAGCCTCTCTCTCCTGTCATGACTAGCTCTCACCTCAAGCCTCTCTCTCCTCTCATACCTAACTCTCGTACCAACCCTCTTTCTCCTGTCCTGTCTGACTCTCGTCCCAAGCCAATCTCTCCTGTACTGCCTTACTCTCCTCCAAAGCCCCTCTCTCTTACCCGGTATGATTTTCGTCCCAAGCCTCTCTTTTCTGTCCTGCCTTACTCTCGTCCCAAGCCCCTCTCTCCACCCTGAATGACTCTCGTCCCAAGCTTCTCTCCTGTCGAGCTTGACTCTCGTCTAAACCTCCTCTCTTCTCCTGCCTGATTCTCGTCCCAGTCCACTCTCTCCTGTCCTGACTGACTCTCGTCCTAAGCCTCTCTATAGTGTCCTGCCTGACTGTCCTCCGAAGGATCTCTCTCCTGTCCTGCCTTAGTGTCGTGCTAAGCGTCTATATCCTCTCTTGCCTGAGTCTCGTCCCAAGTCTCTCTTTCCGATCATGCCTGACTCTCGTCCCAAGCCTCTTTCTCCTGTCCTCCCTGACTCTCGTCCCAAGCCTCTTTCTCCTGTTCTGCCTGACTGTCAACCCAAGCCTCTTTCTCCTGTTCTGCCTGACTGTCAACCCAAGCCTCTTTCTCCTGTCTTGCCTAACTTTCTTCTCAAACCCCCGTCTCCTCTCCTGTCTGACTCTCGTCCCAAGACTCTCTCTCCTGTCCTGCCTGACTCTCGTCCGAGGCCTCCCTCTATTGCCCTGCCTGACTCTCGTCCCAGGGCTCTCTCTCCTGGCCTGCCTGGTTCTCGTCGCAAGCCACTCTCTCCTGTAATTCCTGAGACTCGTCCCGAGCCTCTCTATCCTGCCCTCCTTCGCTCTAGTCTCAAGCCTCTTTTTCTTACCCTGCCTGACTCTCGTCTCAAGCCTCTCTCTCCTGTCGTGCTTGACTCTCTCCTCAAGCTTCTCTCTCCTATCCTGCCTGACTCTCGTCCCAAGTCTGTCTCTCCTGTCCTGCCTGACTCTCGTCCCATGCCTGTCTCTCCTGATCTGCCTGACTCTCCTTTCAAGCCTCTCTCTCTTGTCCTGCCTGACTGTCGTCCCAAGCCTCTCTCTCCTGTCTTTCCTGACTCTCGTCCCAAACCTCCCTCTCTTGTCCTAGCAGACTTTCGTCCCTACCTCTCTCTCCTGGCCTGCCTGACTCTCGTCCCAAGCCTCTCTTTCCTGTCCTGCCTGATTCTCCTCACAAGCCTCTCTCTTTCATCCTACCTGACTCGTTCTCAAGCCTCTCTCTCCTCTCATGGCAAACTTTCGTCCCAAGCCTCTCTCTCCTGTCGTGCCTGACTCTCGTCCTAAGAGTCTCTACCCAGTACTTCCTGACTGTCGTCCCAAGCTTGTCTCTCCTGCCCACCCTGAATCTCTTCTCAAGCCTCTCGCTCCTACCCTGCCTGACTGTCGTCAAAAGCCTCTATCTCCTGTTCCACCTAACCCTCTCCTCAAGCCTCTCTCTCCTGTCCTGCCTGACTCTCGGTCCCAGAATCTCTCTCCTGTCCTGCCTGACTCTCGTCCCAAGCCTCTCTCTCCTACCCAGCCTGACCGTCGTCCGAAGCCTCTCCTGTCCTGCCTGACTCTCTCGTCAAGCATATCTCTCCTGTCCTGCCTGACTCTCGTCCCAAGCCTCTCTACCTTGTCTTACCTGACTCTCGTCCCAAGCCTCTCTCTCCTGTCCTGCCTGACTCTCATTCCATGCCTCTCTCTTCTGTCTTGCCTGACTCTCATCCCAAGCCTCTCTCTCCTATCCTGCCTGACTCTCGTCATAAGCCTCTCTCTCCTGTCCTGCCTGATTATCGTCCCAAGCCTCTCTCTCCTGTCCTCCCTGACTCTCGTCCCGTTTCTCTCTCTCCCGTCCGGCCTGACTCTCGTCCCAAACCTCTCTGTTCTGTCCTGACTGACTCTCCTCAAAAGCCTTTCTCTCCTGCAGCTTTTCTTTCGTCACAAGCCCATCTCTCCTACCCAGCTTTTCTCTCGTCCTAAGCTCTCTCTCCAGGCCTGTGTGACTCTCATCCCAAGCCTTTATATCTCACACTGCCCGAATCTAGTCCCAAGCCTCTCTCTCCTGTCCTGCCTGACTCTCGTCCCAAGCCCCTCTCTCCTTTCCTGCCTTACTCTCCTCCAAAGCCTCTCTCTCCTGTCATGACTAGCTCTCACCTCAAGCCTCTCTCTCCTCTCATACCTAACTCTCGTACCAACCCTCTTTCTCCTGTCCTGTCTGACTCTCGTCCCAAGCCAATCTCTCCTGTACTGCCTTACTCTCCTCCAAAGCCCCTCTCTCTTACCCGGTATGATTTTCGTCCCAAGCCTCTCTTTTCTGTCCTGCCTTACTCTCGTCCCAAGCCCCTCTCTCCACCCTGAATGACTCTCGTCCCAAGCTTCTCTCCTGTCGAGCTTGACTCTCGTCTAAACCTCCTCTCTTCTCCTGCCTGATTCTCGTCCCAGTCCACTCTCTCCTGTCCTGACTGACTCTCGTCCTAAGCCTCTCTATAGTGTCCTGCCTGACTGTCCTCCGAAGGATCTCTCTCCTGTCCTGCCTTAGTGTCGTGCTAAGCGTCTATATCCTCTCTTGCCTGAGTCTCGTCCCAAGTCTCTCTTTCCGATCATGCCTGACTCTCGTCCCAAGCCTCTTTCTCCTGTCCTCCCTGACTCTCGTCCCAAGCCTCTTTCTCCTGTTCTGCCTGACTGTCAACCCAAGCCTCTTTCTCCTGTTCTGCCTGACTGTCAACCCAAGCCTCTTTCTCCTGTCTTGCCTAACTTTCTTCTCAAACCCCCGTCTCCTCTCCTGTCTGACTCTCGTCCCAAGACTCTCTCTCCTGTCCTACCTGACTCTCGTCCGAGGCCTCCCTCTATTGCCCTGCCTGACTCTCGTCCCAGGGCTCTCTCTCCTGGCCTGCCTGGTTCTCGTCGCAAGCCACTCTCTCCTGTAATTCCTGAGACTCGTCCCGAGCCTCTCTATCCTGCCCTCCTTCGCTCTCGTCTCAAGACTCTTTTTCCTACCCTGCCTGACTCTCGTCTCAAGCCTCTCTCTCCTGTCGTGCTTGACTCCCTCCTGAAGCTTCTCTCTACTATCCTGCCTGACTCTCGTCCCAAGTCTGTCTCTACTGTCCTGCCTGACTATCGTCCCAAGCCTCTCTCTACTGTCCTGCTTGATTCTCGTCCCAAGCTTTTCTCTCCTATCTTGCCTGACACTCGTCACAGGCCTGTCCTGTCCTCTCTCTACTGTCCTGCTTGATTCTCGTCCCAAGCTTTTCTCTCCTATCTTGCCTGACACTCGTCACAAGCCTGTCCTGTCCTGCCCGACTCTCGTCCCATGCCTCTCTCTCCTGTTCTGCCTGACTGTCGTCCCAAGCCCCTCTCTCATGTCCTGCCTGACTCTCGTCCCAAGCCTCTTTCTCCTGTCCTTCCTGACTCTCGTCCCGTCCTCTCTCTCCTGTCCTCCCTGACTATCGTCCCATGCCTCTCTCTCTCCCGCCCGGCCTGAATCTCGTCCCAAACCTCTCTGTTCTGTCATGACTGACTCTCCTCAAAAGCGTTTCTCTCCGTCACTGTTTCTCTTTCGTCCCAAGCCCCTCTCTCCTACCCAGCCTTACTCTCGTCCTAAGCTCTCTCTCCAGGCCTGTCTGACTCTCATCCCAAGCCTCTCTCTCTGTCACACTGCCTGACTCTAGTCCTAAGCCTCTCTCTCCTGCCCTGCCTGACTCTCGTCCCAAGCCCCTCTCTCCTCTCCTGCCCTACTCTCCTCCAAAGCTTCTCTCTCCTGTCATGATGAGCTCTTACCTGAAGCCTCTCTCTCATCTCATACCTGTCTCTCGTACAAACCCTCTTTCTCCTGTCCTGCCTGACTCTCGTTCTAAGCCTGGCTCTACTGTCCTGCTTGACTCTCGTCCCAAGCCAATCTCTCCTGTACTGCCTGAACATCGTCCAAAGTCCCTATCTCTTACCCGGTGTGATTCTCGTCCCAAGCCTCTTTTTTCTGTCCTGCATTACTCTCGTTCCAAGCCCCTCTCTCCTACCCTGCCTGACTCTCGTCCCAAGCCTCTTTCCTGTCGAGCTTGACTCTCGTCCAAAGCCTCTCTCTCCTCTCCTGCCTGATTCTCGTCCCAGTTCACTCTCTCTTTTCCTGACTGACTCTCGTCCCAAGCCTCTTTCTTTTAATTGCTTGACTCTCGTTCCAAGCACTTCTCTTCTACCCTTCCTGACTCTTGTTCCAAGCCTCTCTATCCTGTCCTGCCTGACTGTCGTCCGAAGCCTCTCTCTCCTGTCCTGCCTGACTGTCGTCCCAAGCGTCTCTCTCCTATCTTGCCTGAGTCTCGTCCCAAACCTCCCTCTCCTCTCCTGCCTGACTCTCGTCCCAAGACTCTCTCTCCTGTCCTGCCTGACTCTCGTCCGAGGCCTCCCTCTACTGTCCTGCTTGACTCTCGTCCCAGGGCTCTCTCTCCAATTCTGCCTGACTCCCAAGCCACTCTCTCCTTTCCTTCCTGAGACTAGTCCCAAGCCTTTCTCTCTTGCCGTCCTTCGTTCTCGTCCGAAGCCTCTTTTTCCTACCCTGCCTGACTCTCGTCTCAAGCCTCTCTTTCCTGTCATGCTTGACTCTCTCCTCGAGCATCTCTCTCCTATCCTGCCTGACTCTCGTCCCAAGTCTGTCTCTACTGTCCTGCCTGACTATCGTCCCAAGCTTCTCTCTCCTGTCCTGCCTGACTTTCGTCCCAAGCTTTTCTCTCCTATCTTGCCTGACACTAGTCATAGGTCTTTATCTCTGTCCTGACTGACTCTCGTCCCAAGCCTGTCTCTCCTGCCCACCCTGGATCTCTTCTCAAGCCTCTCGCTCCTACCCTGCCTGACTGTCGTCAAAAGCCTCTCTCTCCTGTCCCACCTGACCTTATCCTCAAGCCTCTCTCTCCTGTCCTGCCTGACTCTCGGCCCCAGAATCTCTCTCCTGTCCTACCTAACTCTCTTCCCAAACCTCTCTCTCCTACCCAGCCTGACCGTCGTCCGAAGCCTCTGTCTCCTGTCCTGCCTGACTCTCTCGTCAAGCATATCTCTCCTGTCCTTCCTGACTCTCGTCCCAAGCCTCTTTACCTTGTCCTACCTGACTCTCGTCCCAAGCCTCTCTCTCCTGTCCTGCCTGACTCTCATTCCATGCCTCTCTCTTCTGTCTTGCCTGACTCTCATCCCAAGCCTCTCTCTCCTGTCCTGCCTGACTCTCTTCCCAAGATTCTCTCTCCTGTCCTGCGTGACTATCGTCCCAAGCCTCTCTCTCCTGTCCTCCCTGACTCTCGTCCCGTTTCTCTCTCTCCCGTCCGGCCTGACTCTCGTCCCAGACCTCTCTGTTCTGTCCTGACTGACTCTCCTCCAAAGCCTTTTTCTCCTGCAGCTTTTATTTCGTCCCAAGCCCCTCTCTCCTACCCAGCTTTACTCTCGTCCTAAGCTCTCTCTCCAGGCCTGTCTGACTCTCATCCCAAGCCTCTCTCTCTGTCACACTGCCTGACTCTAGTCCTAAGCCTCTCTCTCCTGCCCTGCCTGACTCTCGTCCCAAGCCCCTCTCTCCTCTCCTGCCCTACTCTCCTCCAAAGCTTCTCTCTCCTGTCATGATGAGCTCTTACCTGAAGCCTCTCTCTCATCTCATACCTGTCTCTCGTACAAACCCTCTTTCTCCTGTCCTGCCTGACTCTCGTTCTCAGCCTGGCTCTACTGTCCTGCTTGACTCTCGTCCCAAGCCAATCTCTCCTGTACTGCCTGAACATCGTCCAAAGTCCCTATCTCTTACCCGGTGTGATTCTCGTCCCAAGCCTCTTTTTTCTGTCCTGCATTACTCTCGTACCAAGCCCCTCTCTCCTACCCTGCCTGACTCTCGTCCCAAGCCTCTTTCCTGTCGAGCTTGACTCTCGTCCAAAGCCTCTCTCTCCTCTCCTGCCTGATTCTCGTCCCAGTTCACTCTCTCTTTTCCTGACTGACTCTCGTCCCAAGCCTCTTTCTTTTAATTGCTTAACTCTCGTTCCAAGCACTTCTCTTCTACCCTTCCTGACTCTTGTTCCAAGCCTCTCTATCCTGTCCTGCCTGACTGTCGTCCGAAGCCTCTCTCTCCTGTCCTGCCTGACTGTCGTCCCAAGCGTCTCTCTCTTATCTTGCCTGAGTCTCGTCCCAAACCTCCCTCTCCTCTCCTGCCTGACTCTCGTCCCAAGACTCTCTCTCCTGTCCTGCCTGACTCTCGTCCGAGGCCTCCCTCTACTGTCCTGCTTGACTCTCGTCCCAGGGCTCTCTTTCCAATTCTGCCTGACTCCCAAGCCACTCTCTCCTTTCCTTCCTGAGACTAGTCCCAAGCCTTTCTCTCTTGCCGTCCTTCGTTCTCGTCCGAAGCCTCTTTTTCCTACCCTGCCTGACTCTCGTCTCAAGCCTCTCTTTCCTGTCATGCTTGACTCTCTCCTCGAGCATCTCTCTCCTATCCTGCCTGACTCTCGTCCCAAGTCTGTCTCTACTGTCCTGCCTGACTATCGTCCCAAGCTTCTCTCTCCTGTCCTGCCTGACTTTCGTCCCAAGCTTTTCTCTCATATCTTGCCTGACACTAGTCATAGGTCTTTATCTCCTGTCCTGACTGACTCGTCCCAAGCTTCTCTCTACTGTCCTGCCTGAATCTCGTCCCATGCCTCTCTTTTCTGTTCTGCCGGCCTCTACTCCTAAGCCTCTCTCTTGTCCTGCCTGACTCTCGTCCCAAGCCTCTCTCTCCCGTCTTGCCTTACTTTCGTCCCAAATCTCCCTCTCTTGTCCTAGCTGACCCTCGTCCCCAACCTCTCTCTACTGTCCTGCCTGACTCTCGTCCCAAGGCTCTCTCTCCTGTCCTGCCTAACTCTCGTCCTAAGCTTCTCTCTCCTATCCTTCCTGACTCGGTCCCAAGCCTCTCTCTCCTCTCATGCCAGATTCTCTTCCCAAGCCTCTCTCCCCTGTCCTGCGTGACTCTTGGCCTAAGCCTCTCTTCCCTGTCTCTCCTGCCCACCCTGACTCTCTTCCCAAGCCTCTTTCTCCTACTCTGCCTGACTCGTCAAAAGCCTCTCTCTCCTGTCCTGCCTGACTCTCTCCTCAAGCCTCTCTCTCCTGTCCTGCCTGACTCTCGTCCCAGCCTCTCTCTCCTGTCCTGCCTGACTCTCGTCCCAAGCCTCTCTCTCATACCCTGCCTGACCTTCGTCCGAAGCCTCTCTTTTCTGTCCTGCCTAACTCTCCCGTCAAGCATCTCTCTCCTGTCCTTCTTGACTCTCGTCACAAGCCTCTCTACCTTGTCCTACCTGACTC
Organism: Panulirus ornatus; assembly: GCF_036320965.1. Lineage (NCBI taxonomy): Eukaryota > Metazoa > Arthropoda > Malacostraca > Decapoda > Palinuridae > Panulirus > Panulirus ornatus. Next base: position 384,070 of record NC_092277.1, on the reverse strand, counting down.
TCGTTCCAAGCCTCTCTCTCCTGTCCTGCCTGACTCTAGTCCCAAGACTCTCTCTCCTGTCCTGCCTGACCTTCGTCCCAAGCCCCTCTCTCCTCTCCTGCCTTACTCTCCTGCAAAGTCTCTCTCTCCTGTCATGACCAGCTCTCACCTCAAGCCTCTCTCTCCTCTCATACCTGACTCTCGTACCAACCCTCTTTCTCCTGTCCTGCCTGACTCTCGTCCCAAGCCAATCTCTCCTGTACTGCCTGAATATCGTCCAAAGCCGTCTCTCTTACCCGGTATGATTCTCGTCTCAAGCCTCTCTTTTCTGTCCTGCCTTACTCTCGTCCCAAGCCCCTATCTCCACCCTGAATGACTCTCATCCCAAGCTTCTCTCCGGTCGAGCTTGACTCTCGTCTAAACCTTCTCTCTTCTCCTGCCTGATTCTCGTCCCAGTCCACTCTCTCCTGTCCTGACTGACTCTCGTCCCAAGCCTCTCTATCCTGTCCTGCCTGACTGTCCTCCGAATGCTCTCTCTCGTGTCCTGCCTTAGTGTCGTGCTAAGCGTCTATATCCTCTCTTGCCTGAGTCTCGTCCCAAGTCTCTCTCTCCGATCATGCCTGACTCTCGTCCCAAGCCTCTTTCTCCTTTCCTCCCTGACTCTCGTCCCAAGCCTCTTTCTCCTGTTCTGCCTGACTATCAACCCAAGCCTCTTTCTCCTGTCTTGCCTAACTTTCGTCTCAAACCCCCCTCTCCTCTCCTGCCTGACTCTCGTCCCAAGACTCTCCTGTCCTGCCTGACTCTCGTCCGAGGCCTCCCTCTATTGCCCTGCCTGACTCTCGTCCCAGGGCTCTCTCTCCTGGCCTGCCTGGCTCTCGTCCCAAGACACTCTCTCCTGTAATTCCTGAGACTCGTCCCGAGCCTCTCTATCCTGCCCTCCTTCGCTCTCGTCTCAAGCCTCTTTTTCCTACCCTGCCTGACTCTCGTCTTAAGCCTCTCTCTCCTATCGTGCTTGACTCTCTCCTCAAGCTTCTCTCTCCTATCCTGTCTGACTGTCGTCCCAAGTCTGTCTCTACTGTCCTGCCCGACTATCGTCCCAAGCCTCTCTCTACTGTCCTGCTTGACTCTCGTCCCAAGCTTTTCTCTCCCATCTTGCCTGACAATCGTCAGAGGCCTTTATCTCCTGTCCTGCCTGACTCTCGTCCCATGCCTCTCTCTCCTGTTCTGCCTGACTGTCGTCCCAAGCCTCTCTCTCCTGATCTTCCTGACTCTCGTCCCATGCCTCTCTCTCCTGTCCTGCCTGACTCTCATCACAAGCCTCTTTCTCCTCTCCTGCATGATTGTCGTCAAAAGACTCTCCTGTCCTGCCTGACTCTCGTCCTAGGAGTCCCTCTACAGTCCTGACTGACTGTCGTCCCAAGCCTCTCTCTCCTGTCCTGCCTGACTCTAGTCCCTTGTCTGTCTCTCCTGTTCTGCCTGACTCTCCTCTCAAGCCTCTCTCTCTTGTCCTGCCTGACTGTCGTCCCAAGCCTCTCTCTCCTGTCTTGCCTGACTCTCGTCCCAAACCTCCCTCTCTTGTCCTAGCTGACTTTCGTCCCCACCTCTCTCTCCTGGCCTGCCTGACTCTCGTCCCAAGCCTCTCTTTCCTGTCCTGCCTGATTCTCCTCACAAGCCTCTCTCTCTCATCCTGCCTGACTTGGTCTCAAACCTCTTTCTCCTCTCATGGCAGACTCTCGTCCCAAGACTCTCTCTCCTGTCGTGCCTGACTCTCGTCCTAAGTCTCTCTACCCTGTACTTCCTGACTGTCGTCCCAAGCCTGTCTCTCCTGCCCACCCTGAATCTCTTCTCAAGCCTCTCGCTCCTACCCTGCCTGACTGTCGTCAAAAGCCTCTATCTCCTGTCCCACCTGACCTTCTCCTCAAGCCTCTCTCTCCTGTCCTGCCTGACCCTCCGCCGCAGAATCTCTCTCCTGTCCTGCCTGACTCTCGTCCCAAGCCTCTCTCTCCTGTCCTGCCTGACTCTCTCGTCAAGCATATCTCTCCTGTCCTGCCTGACTCTCGTCCGAAGCCTCTCTACCTTGTCCTACCTGATTCTCGTCCCAAGCCTCTCTCTCCTGTCCTGCCTGACTCTCATTCCATGCCTCTCTCTTCTGTCTTGCCTGACTCTCATCCTAAGCCTCTCTCTCCTGTCCTGCCTGACTCTCTTCCCAAGCCTCTCTCTCCTGTCCTGCCTGACTATCGTCCCAAGCCTCTCTCTCCTGTCCTCCCTGACTCTCGTCCCGTTTCTCTCGCTCCCGTCCGGCCTGACTCTCTTCCCAAACCTCTCTGTTCTGTCCTGACAGACTCTCCTGAAAAGCCTTTCTCTCCTGCAGCTTTTCTTTCGTCCCAAGCCCCTCTCTCCTACCAAGCTTTACTCTCGTCCTAAGTTCTCTCTCCAGGCCTGTGTGACTCTCATCCCAAGCCTCTCTTTCTCACACTGCCCGACTCTAGTCCCAAGCCTCTCTCTCCTGTCCTGCCTGACTCTCGTCCCAAGCCCCTCTCTCCTCTCCCGCCTTACTCTCCTCCAAAGCCTCTCTCTCCTGTCATGACTAGCTCTTACCTCAAGCCTCTCTCTCCTCTCATACTTGACTCTCGTACCAACCCTCTTTCTCCTGTCCTGCCTGACTCTCGTCCCAAGCCAATCTCTCCTGTACTGCCTGAATATCGTCCAAAGCCCGTCTCTCTTACCCGGTATGATTCTCGTCCCAAGCCTCTCTTTTCTGTCCTGCCTTACTCTCGTCCCAGGCCCCTATCTCCACCCTGCCTGACTCTCGTCCCAAGCTTCTCTCCTGTCGAGCTTGACTCTCGTCTAAACCTTCTCTCTTCTCCTGCCTGATTCTCGTCTCAGTCCACTCTCTCCTGTCCTGACTGACTCTCGTCCCAAGCCTCTCTATCCTGTCCTGCCTGACTGTCCTCCGAAGGCTCTCTCTCGTGTCCTGCCTTAGTGTCGTGCTAAGCGTCTATATCCTCTCTTGCCTGATTCTCGTCCCAAGTCTCTCTCTCCGATCATGCCTGACTCTCGTCCCAAGCCTCTCTCTCCTGTCCTCCCTGACTCTCGTCCCAAGCCTCTTTCTCCTGTTCTGCCTGACTATCAACCCAAGCCTCTTTCTCCTGTCTTGCCTAACTTTCGTCTCAAACCCCCCTCTCCTCTCCTGCCTGACTCTCGTCCCAAGACTCTCCTGTCATGCCTGACTCTTGTCCGAGGCCTCCATCTATTGCCCTGCCTGACTCTCGTCCCAGGGCTCTCTCTCCTGGCCTGCCTGGCTCTCGTCCCAAGCCACTCTCTCCTGTAATTCCTGAGACTCGTCCCGAGCCTCTCTATCCTGCCCTCCTTCGCTCTCGTCTCAAGCCTCTTTTTCCTACCCTGCCTGACTCTCGTCTTAAGCCTCTCTCTCCTGTCGTGGTTGACTCTCTCCTCAAGCTTCTCTCTCCTATCCTGCCTGACTCTCGTCCCAAGTCTGTCTCTACTGTCCTGCCCGACTATCGTCCCAAGCCTCTCTCTACTGTCCTGCTTGACTCTCGTCCCAAGCTTTTCTCTCCTATCTTGCCTGACAATCGTCAGAGGCCTTTATCTCCTGTCCTGCCTTACTCTCGTCCCATGCCTCTCTCTCCTGTTCTGCCTGACTGTCGTCCCAAGCCCCTCTCTCATGTCCTGCCTGACTCTCGTCCCAAGCCTCTCTCTCCTGATCTTCCTGACTCTCGTCCCATGCCTCTCTCTCCTGTCCTGCCTGACTCTCATCCCAAGCCTCTCTCTCCTCTCCTGCATGATTGTCGTCCCAAGACTCTCCTGTCCTGCCTGACTCTCGTCCTAGGACTCCCTCTACTGTCCTGACTGACTGTCGTCCCAAGCCTCTCTCTCCTGTCCTGTCTGACTCTCGTCCCTTGTCTGTCTCAACTGTTCTGCCTGACTCTCCTCTCAAGCCTCTCTCTCTTGTCCTGCCTGACTGTCGTCCCAAGCCTCTCTCTCCTGTCTTGCCTGACTCTCGTCCCAAACCTCCTTCTCTTGTCCTAGCTGACTTTCGTCCCCACCTCTCTCTCCTGGCCTGCCTGACTCTCGTCCCAAGCCTCTCTTTCCTGTCCTGCCTGATTCTCCTCACAAGCCTCTCTCTCTCATCCTGCCTGACTCGGTCTCAAGCCTCTTTCTCCTCTCATGGCAGACTCTCGTCCCAAGACTCTCTCTCCTGTCGTGCCTGACTCTCGTCCTAAGTCTCTCTACCCTGTACTTCCTGACTGTCGTCCCAAGCCTGTCTCTCCTGCCCACCCTGAATCTATTCTCAAGCCTCTCGCTCCTACCCTGCCTGACTGTCGTCAAAAGCCTCTATCTCCTGTCCCACCTGACCTTATCCTCAAGCCTCTCTCTCCTGTCCTGCCTGACTCTCGGCCCCAGAATCTCTCTCCTGTCCTGCCTGACTCTCGTCCCAAGCCTCTCTCTCCTACCCAGCCTGACCGTCGTCCGAAGCCTCTCTCTCATGTCCTGCCTGACTCTCTCGTCAAGCATATCTCTCCTGTCCTGCCTGACTCTCGTCCCAAGCCTCTCTACCTTGTCCTACCTGATTCTCGTCCCAAGCCTCTCTCTCCTGTCCTGCCTGACTCTCATTCCATGCCTCTCTCTTCTGTCTTGCCTGACTCTCATCCCAAGCCTCTCTCTCCTGTCCTGCCTGAATCTCTTCCCAAGCCTCTCTCTCCTGTCCTACCTGACGATTGTTCCAAGCCTCTCTCTCCTGTCCTCCCTGACTCTCGTCCCGTTTCTCTCGCTCCCGTCGGGCTTGACTCTCGTCCCAAACCTCTCTGTTCTGTCCTGACAGACTCTCCTCAAAAGCCTTTCTCTCCTGCAGCTTTTCTTTCGTCCCAAGCCCCTCTCTCCTACCAAGCTTTACTCTCGTCCTAAGTTCTCTCTCCAGGCCTGTGTGACTCTCATCCCAAGCCTCTCTTTCTCACACTGCCCGACTCTAGTCCCAAGCCTCTCTTTCCTGTCCTGCCTGATTCTCCTCACAAGCCTCTCTCTCTCATCCTGCCTGACTCGGTCTCAAGCCTCTTTCTCCTCTCATGGCAGACTCTCGTCCCAAGCCCCTCTCTCCTCTCCTGCCTTACTCTCCTCCAAAGCCTCTCTCTCCTGTCATGACTAGCTCTTACCTCAAGCCTCTCTCTCCTCTCATACCTGACTCTCGTACAAACCCTCTTTCTCCTGTCCTGCCTGACTCTCGTCCCAAGCCAATCTCTCCTGTACTGCCTGAATATCGTCCAAAGCCCGTCTCTCTTACCCGGTATGATTCTCGTCCCAAGCCTCTCTTTTCTGTCCTGCCTTACTCTCGTCCCAAGCCCCTATCTCCACCCTGAAGGACTCTCGTCCCAAGCTTCTCTCCTGTCGAGCTTGACTCTCGTCTAAACCTTCTCTCTTCTCCTGGATGATTCTTGTCTCAGTCCACTCTCTCCTGTCTTGACTGACTCTCGCCCCAAGCCTCTCTATCCTGTCCTGCCTGACTGTCCTCCGAATGCTCTCTCTCCTGTCCTGCCTGAGTGTCGTCCTGAGCGTCTATATCCTCTCTTGCCTGAGTCTCGTCCCCAAGTCTCTCTCTCCGATAATGCCTGACTCTCGTCCCAAGCCTCTCTCTCCTGTCATCCCTGACTCTCATCCCAAGCCTCATTCTCCTGTTCTGCCTGACTGTCAACCCAAGCCTCTTTCTCCTTTCTTGCCTAACTTTCGTCCCAAACCCCCCTCTCCTCTCCTGCCTTACTCTCGTCCCAGGGCTCTCTCTCCTGTCCTGCCTGACTCTCGTCCCAAGCCACTCTCTCCTGTAATTCCTGAGACTCGTTCCGAGCCTCTCTATCCTGCCCTCCTTCGGTCTCGTCTCAAGCCTGTTTTTCCTACACTGCCTGACTCTCTTCTCAAGCCTCTCTCTCCTGTCGTGGTTGACTCTCTCCTCAAGCTTCTCTATCCTAACCTGCCTGACTCTCGTCCCAAGTCTGTCTCTACTGTCCTGCTTGACTCTCGTCCCAAGCTTTTCTCTCCTATCTTGCCTGACACTCGTCACAGGCCTTTATCTCCTGTCCTGCCCGACTTTCTTCCCATGCCTCTCTCTCCTGTTCTGACTGACTGTCGTCCCGAGCCCCTCTCTCATATCCTGCCTGACTCTCGTCCCAAGCCTCTTTCTCCTGTCCTTCCTGACTCTCGTCCCAAGCCTCTCTCTCCTGTCCTCCCTGACTATCGTCCCATACCTCTCTCTCTCCCGCCCGGCCTGAATCTCGTCCCAAACCTCTCTGTTCTGTCATGACTGACTCTCCTCAAAAGCGTTTCTCTCCGTCACTGTTTCTCTTTCGTCCCAAGCCCCTCTCTCCTACCCAGCCTTACTCTCGTCCTAAGCTCTCTCTCCAGGCCTGTCTGACTCTCATCCCAAGCCTCTCTCTCTGTCACACTGCCTGACTCTAGTCCTAAGCCTCTCTCTCCTGTCCTGCCTGACTCTCGTCCCAAGCCCCTCTCTCCTCTCCTGCCCTACTCTCCTCCAAAACTTCTCTCTCCTGTCATGACGAGCTCTTACCTGAAGCCTCTCTCTCCTCTCATACCTGACTCTCGTACCAACCCTCTTTCTCCTGTCCTGCCTGACTCTCGTTCTAAGCCTCCCTCTACTGCCCTGCTTGACTCTCGTCCAAAGCCAATCTCTCCTGTACTGCCTGAACATCGTCCAAAGTCCCTATCTCTTACCCGGCGTGATTCTCGTCCCAAGCCTCTTTTTTCTGTCCTGCCTTACTCTCGTTCCAAGCCCCTCTCTCCTACCCTGCCTGATTCTCGTCCCAAGCCTCTCTCCTGTCGAGCTTGACTCTCGTCCAAAGCCTCTCTCTCCTCTCCTGCCTGATTCTCGTCCAAAGCCTATCTCTCCTCTCCTGCCTGATTCTCGTCCCAGTTCACTCTCTCTTTTCCTGACTGACTCTCGTCCCAAGCCTCTTTCTTTTAATTGCTTGGCTCTCGTTCCAAGCACTTCTCTTCTACCCTTCCTGACTCTTGTTCCAAGCCTCTCTATCCTGTCCTACCTGACTGTCGTCCGAAGCCTCTCTCTCCTGTCCTGCCTGACTGTCGTCCCAAGCCTCTCTCTCCTCTCTTGCCTGAGTCTCGTCCTAAACCTCCCTCTCCTCTATTGCCTGACTCTCGTCCCAAGACTCTCTCTCCTGTCCTGCCTGACTCTCGTCAAAGGCCTCCCTCTACTGTCCTGCTTGACTCTCGTCCCAGGGCTCTATCCAGTTCTGCCTGACTCCCAAGCCACTCTCTCTTTTCCTTCCTGACACTAGTCCCAAGCCTTTCTCTCTTGCCGTCCTTCGCTCTCGTCCCAAGCCTCTTTTTCCTACCCTGCCTGACTCTCGTCTCAAGGCTCTCTCTCCTGTCATGCTTGACTCTCTCCTCGAGCATCACTCTCCTATCCTGCCTGACTCTCGTCCCAAGTCTGTCTCTACTGTCCTGCCTGACTATCGTCCCAAGCTTCTCTCTCCTGTCCTGCCTGACTCTCGTCCCAAGCTTTTCTCTCCTATCTTGCCTGACACTAGTCATAGGCCTTTATCTCCTGTCCTGACTGACTCTCGTCCCAAGCTTCTCTCCACTGTCCTGCCTGAATCTCGTCCCATGCCTCTCTTTCCTGTTCTGCCTGCCTCTACTCCTAAGCCTCTCTCTTGTCCTGCCTGACTCTCGTCCCAAGCCTCTCTCTCCCGTCTTGCCTTACTTTCGTCCCAAATCTTCCTCTCTTGTCCTAGCTGACCTTCGTCCCCAGCCTCTCTCTACTGTCCTGCCTGACTCTCGTCACAAGGCTCTCTCTCCTGTTCTGCCTAACTCTCGTCCTAAGCTTCTCTCTCTTGTCCTGCCTGACTCTCATTCCATGCCTCTCTCTTCTGTCTTGCCTGACTCTCATCCCAAGCCTCTCTCTCCTGTCCTGCCTGACTCTCTTCCCAAGCCTCTCTCTCCTGTCCTACCTGACGATTGTTCCAAGCCTCTCTCTCCTGTCCTCCCTGACTCTCGTCCCGTTTCTCTCGCTCCCGTCGGGCTTGACTCTCGTCCCAAACCTCTCTGTTCTGTCCTGACAGACTCTCCTCAAAAGCCTTTCTCTCCTGCAGATTTTCTTTCGTCCCAAGCCCCTCTCTCCTACCAAGCTTTACTCTCGTCCTAAGTGCTCTCTCCAGGCCTGTGTGACTCTCATCCCAAGCCTCTCTTTCTCACACTGCCCGACTCTAGTCCCAAGCCTCTCTTTCCTGTCCTGCCTGATTCTCCTCACAAGCCTCTCTCTCTCATCCTGCCTGACTCGGTCTCAAGCCTCTTTCTCCTCTCATGGCAGACTCTCGTCCCAAGCCCCTCTCTCCTCTCCTGCCTTACTCTCCTCCAAAGCCTCTCTCTCCTGTCATGACTAGCTCTTACCTCAAGCCTCTCTCTCCTCTCATACCTGACTCTCGTACAAACCCTCTTTCTCCTGTCCTGCCTGACTCTCGTCCCAAGCCAATCTCTCCTGTACTGCCTGAATATCGTCCAAAGCCCGTCTCTCTTACCCGGTATGATTCTCGTCCCAAGCCTCTCTTTTCTGTCCTGCCTTACTCTCGTCCCAAGCCCCTATCTCCACCCTGAAGGACTCTCGTCCCAAGCTTCTCTCCTGTCGAGCTTGACTCTCGTCTAAACCTTCTCCCTTCTCCTGCCTGATTCTTGTCTCAGTCCACTCTCTCCTGTCCTGACTGACTCTCGTCCCAAGCCTCTCTATCCTGTCCTGCCTGACTGTCCTCCGAAGGCTCTCTCTCGTGTCCTGCCTTAGTGTCGTGCTAAGCGTCTATATCCTCTCTTGCCTGAGTCTCGTCCCAAGTCTCTCTCTCCGATCATGCCTGACTCTCGTCCCAAGCCTCTCTCTCCTGTCCTCCCTGACTCTCGTCCCAAGCCTCTTTCTCCTGTTCTGCCTGACTAGCAACCCAAGCCTCTTTCTCCTGTCTTGCCTAACTTTCGTCTCAAACCCCCCTCTCCTCTCCTGCCTGACTCTCGTCCCAAGACTCTCCTGTCATGCCTGACTCTCGTCCGAGGCCTCCCTCTATTGCCCTGCCTGACTCTCGTCCCAGGGCTCTCTCTCCTGGCCTGCCTGGCTCTCGTCCCAAGCCACTCTCTCCTGTAATTCCTGAGACTCGTCCCGAGCCTTTCTATCCTGCCCTCCTTCGCTCTCGTCTCAAGCCTCTTTTTCCTACCCTGCCTGACTCTCGTCTTAAGCCTCTCTCTCCTGTCGTGGTTGACTCTCTCCTCAAGCTTCTCTCTCCTATCCTGCCTGACTCTCGTCCCAAGTCTATCTTTACTGTCCTGCCCGACTATCGTCCCAAGCCTCTCTCTACTGTCCTGCTTGACTCTCGTCGCAAGCTTTTCTCTCCTATCTTGCCTGACAATCGTCAGAGGCCTTTATCTCCTGTCCTGCCTTACTCTCGTCCCATGCCTCTCTCTCCTGTTCTGCCTGACTGTCGTCCCAAGCCCCTTTCTCATGTCCTGCCTGACTCTCGTCCCAAGCCTCTCTCTCCTGATCTTCCTGACTCTCGTCCCATGCCTCTCTCTCCTGTCCTGCCTGACTCTCATCACAAGCCTCTCTCTCCTCTCCTGCATGATTGTCGTCCCAAGACTCTCCTGTCCTGCCTGACTCTCGTCCTAGGACTCCCTCTACTGTCCTGACTGACTGTCGTCCCAAGCCTCTCTTTCCTGTCCTGCCTGACTCTCGTCCCTTGTCTGTCTCTACTGTTCTGCCTGACTCTCCTCTCAAGCCTCTCTCTCTTGTCCTGCTTGACTGTCGTCCCAAGCCTCTCTCTCCTGTCTTGCCTGACTCTCGTCCCAAACCTCCTTCTCTTGTCCTAGCTGACTTTCGTCCCCACCTCTCTCTCCTGGCCTGCCTGACTCTCGTCCCAAGCCTCTCTTTCCTGTCCTGCCTGATTCTCCTCACAAGCCTCTCTCTCTCATCCTGCCTGACTCAGTCTCAAGCCTCTTTCTCCTCTCATGGCAGACTCTCGTCCCAAGACTCTCTCTCCTGTCGTGCCTAACTCTCGTCCTAAGTCTCTCTACCCTGTACTTCCTGACTGTCGTCCCAAGCCTGTCTCTCCTGCCCACCCTGAATCTCTTCTCAATCCTCTCGCTCCTATCCTGCCTGACTGTCGTCAAAAGCCTCTATCTCCTGTCCCACCTGACCTTATCCTCAAGCCTCTCTCTCCTGTCCTGCCTGACTCTCGGCCCCAGAACCTCTCTCCTGTCCTGCCTGACTCTCGTCCCAAGCCTCTATCTCCTACCCAGCCTGACCGTCGTCCGAAGCCTCTCTCTCCTGTCCTGCCTGACTCTCTCGTCAAGCATATCTCTCCTGTCCTGCCTGACTCTCGTCTCAAGCCTCTCTACCTTGTCCTACCTGATTCTCGTCCCAAGCCTCTCTCTCCTGTCCTGCCTGACTCTGATTCCATGCCTCTCTCTTCTGTCTTGCCTGACTCTCATCCCAAGCCTCTCTCTCCTGTCCTGCCTGACTCTCTTCCCAAGCCTCTCTCTCCTGTCCTGGCTGACGATTGTTCCAAGCCTCTCTCTCCTTTCCTCCCTGACTCTCGTCCCGTTTCTCTCGCTCCCGTCCGGCCTGACTCTCGTCCCAAACCTCTGTGTTCTGTCCTGACAGACTCTCCTCAAAAGCCTTTCTCTCCTGCAGCTTTTCTTTCGTCCCAAGCCCCTCTCTCCTACCAAGCTTTACTCTCGTCCTAAGTTCTCTCTCCAGGCCTGTGTGACTCTCATCCCAAGCCTCTCTTTCTCACACTGCCCGACTCTAGTCCCAAGCCTCTCTCTCCTGTCCTGCCTGACGATCGTCCCAAGCCTCTCTCTCCTGTCCTCCCTGACTCTCGTCCCGTTTCTCTCGCTCCCGTCCGGCCTGACTCTCGTCCCAAACCTCTGTGTTCTGTCCTGACAGACTCTCCTCAAAAGCCTTTCTCTCCTGCAACTTTTCTTTCGTCCCAAGCTCCTCTCTCCTACCCAGCTTTACTCTCGTCCTAAGCTCTCTTTCCAGGCCTGTGTGACTCTCATCCCAAGCCTCTCTTCCTCACACTGCCCGACTCTAGTCCCAAGCCTCTCTCTCCTGTCCTGCCTGACTCTCGTCCCAAGCCCCTCTCTCCGCTCCTGCCTTACTCTCCTCCAAAGCCTCTCTCTCCTGTCATGACTAGCTCTTACCTCAAGCCTCTCTCTCCTCTCATACCTGACTCTCGTACCAACCCTCTTTCTCCTGACCTGCCTGACTCTCGTCCCAAGCCAATCTCTCCTGTACTGCCTGAATATCGTCCAAAGCCCCTCTCTCTTACCCGGTATGATTCTCGTTCCAAGCCTCTCTTTTCTGTCCTGCCTTACTCTCGTCCCAAGCCTCTCTCTCCACCCTGAATGACTCTCGTCCCAAGCTTCTCTCATGTTGAGCTTGACTCTCGTCTAAACCTTCTCTCTTCTCCTTCCTGATTCTCGTCCCAGTCCACTCTCTCCTGTCTTGACTGACTCTCGCCCCAAGCCTCTCTATCCTGTCCTGCCTGACTGTCCTCCGAAGGCTCTCTCTCCTGTCCTGCCTGAGTGTCGTCCTGAGCGTCTATATCCTCTCTTGCCTGAGTCTCGTCCCCAAGTCTCTCTCTCCGATAATGCCTGACTCTCGTCCCAAGCCTCTCTCTCCTGTCATCCCTGACTCTCATCCCAAGCCTCATTCTCCTGTTCTGCCTGACTGTCAACCCAAGCCTCTTTCTCCTGTCTTGCCTAACTTTCGTCCCAAACCCCCCTCTCCTCTCCTGCCTGACTCTCGTCCCAAGACTCTCTCTCCTGTCCTGCCTGACTCTCGTCCTAGGCCTCCCTCTACTGCCCTGCCTGACTCTCGTCCCAGGGCTCTCTCTCCTGTCCTGCCTGACTCTCGTCCCAAGCCACTCTCTCCTGTAATTCCTGAGACTCGTCCCGAGCCTCTCTATCCTGCCCTCCTTCGCTCTCGTCTCAAGCCTGTTTTTCCTACACTGCCTGACTCTCTTCTCAAGCCTCTCTCTCCTGTCGTGGTTGACTCTCTCCTCAAGCTTCTCTCTCCTATCCTGCCTGACTCTCGTCCCAAGTCTGTCTCTACTGTCCTGCTTGACTCTCGTCCCAAGCTTTTCTCTCCTATCTTGCCTGACACTCGTCACAGGCCTTTATCTCCTGTCCTGCCCGACTTTCGTCCCATGCCTCTCTCTCCTGTTCTGACTGACTGTCGTCCCGAGCCCCTCTCTCATGTCCTGCCTGACTCTCGTCCCAAGCCTCTTTCTCCTGTCCTTCCTGACTCTCGTCCCAAGCCTCTCTCTCCTGTCCTCCCTGACTATCGTCCCATACCTCTCTCTCTCCCGCCCGGCCTGAATCTCGTCCCAAACCTCTCTGTTCTGTCATGACTGACTCTCCTCAAAAGCGTTTCTCTCCGTCACTGTTTCTCTTTCGTCCCAAGCCCCTCTCTCCTACCCAGCCTTACTCTCGTCCTAAGCTCTCTCTCCAGGCCTGTCTGACTCTCATCCCAAGCCTCTGTCACACTGCCTGACTCTAGTCCTAAGCCTCTCTCTCCTGTCCTGCCTGACTCTCGTCCCAAGCCCCTCTCTCCTCTCCTGCCCTACTCTCCTCCAAAGCTTCTCTCTCCTGTCATGACGAGCTCTTACCTGAAGCCTCTCTCTCCTCTCATACCTGACTCTCGTACCAACCCTCTTTCTCCTGTCCTGCCTGACTCTCGTTCTAAGCCTCCCTCTACTGCCCTGCTTGACTCTCGTCCAAAGCCAATCTCTCCTGTACTGCCTGAACATCGTCCAAAGTCCCTATCTCTTACCCGGCGTGATTCTCGTCCCAAGCCTCTTTTTTCTGTCCTGCCTTACTCTCGTTCCAAGCCCCTCTCTCCTACCCTGCCTGATTCTCGTCCCAAGCCTCTCTCCTGTCGAGCTTGACTCTCGTCCAAAGCCTCTCTCTCCTCTCCTGCCTGATTCTCGTCCCAGTTCACTCTCTCTTTTCCTGACTGACTCTCGTCCCAAGCCTCTTTCTTTTAATTGCTTGACTCTCGTTCCAAGCACTTCTCTTCTACCCTTCCTGACTCTTGTTGCAAGCCTCTCTATCCTGTCATACCTGACTGTCGTCCGAAGCCTCTCTCTCCTGTCCTGCCTGACTGTCGTCCCAAGCGTCTCTCTCCTCTCTTGCCTGAGTCTCGTCCTAAACCTCCCTCTCCTCTATTGCCTGACTCTCGTCCCAAGACTCTCTCTCCTGTCCTGCCTGACTCTCGTCAGAGGCCTCCCTCTACTGTCCTGCTTGACTCTCGTCCCAGGGCTCTATCCAATTCTGCCTGACTCCCAAGCCACTCTCTCTTTTCCTTCCTGACACTAGTCCCAAGCCTTTCTCTCTTGCCGTCCTTCGCTCTCGTCCCAAGCCTCTTTTTCCTACCCTGCCTGACTCTCGTCTCAAGGCTCTCTCTCCTGTCATGCTTGACTCTCTCCTCGAGCATCTCTCTCCTATCCTGCCTGACTCTCGTCCCAAGTCTGTCTCTACTATCCTGCCTGACTATCGTCCCAAGCTTCTCTCTCCTATCCTGCCTGACTCTCGTCCCAAGCTTTTCTCTCCTATCTTGCCTGACACTAGTCATAGGCCTTTATCTCCTGTCCTGACTGACTCTCGTCCCAAGCTTCTCTCCACTGTCCTGCCTGAATCTCGTCCCATGCCTCTCTTTCCTGTTCTGCCTGCCTCTACTCCTAAGCCTCTCTCTTGTCCTGCCTGACTCTCGTCCCAAGCCTCTCTCTCCCGTCTTGCCTTACTTTCGTCCCAAATCTCCCTCTCTTGTCCTAGCTGACCTTCGTCCCCAGCCTCTCTCTACTGTCCTGCCTGACTCTCGTCCCAAGGCTCTCTCTCCTGTTCTGCCTAACTCTCGTCCTAAGCTTCTCTCTCCTATCCTGCCTGACTCGGTCCCAAGCCTCTCTCTCCTCTCATGCTAGACTCTCTTCCCAAGCCTCTATCCCCTGTCCTGCGTGACTCTCGGCCTAAGCCTCTCTCCCCTGTCTCTCCTGCCCATCCTGACTCTCTTCCCAAGCCTCTTTCTCCTACTCCTCCTGACTCGTCAAAAGCCTCTCTCTCCTGTCCTGCCTGACTCTCTCCTCAAGCCTCTCTCTCCTGTCCTGCCTGACTCTCGTCCCCAGCCTCTCTCTCCTGTCCTTCCTGACTCTCGTCCCAAGCCTCTCTCTCATACCCTGCCTGACCTTCGTCCGAAGCCTCTTTTTTCTGTCCTGCCTAACTCTCCCGTCAAGCATCTTTCTCCTGTCCTTCCTGACTCTCGTCACAAGCCTCTCTAACTTGTTCTACCTGACTCTCGTTCCAAACCTCTCTCTCCTGTCCTGCCTGACTCTAGTCCCAAGCCTCTCTCTCCTGTCTTGCCTGACTCTCTTCCCAAGCCTCCCTCTACTGTCCTGCCTGACCCTCCTCCAAAGCCTCTCTCTCCTGTCATGACTAGCTCTCACCTCAAGCCTCTCTCTCCTCTCATACCTGACTCTCGTACCAACCCTCTTTCTCCTGTCCTGCCTGACTCTCGTCCCAAACCAATCTCTCCTGTACTGCCTGAATATCGTCCAAAGCCCGTCTCTCTTACCCGGTATGATTCTCGTCCCAAGCCTCTCTTTTCTGTCCAGCCTTATTCTCGTCCCAAGCCCCTATCTCCACCCTGCCTGACTCTCGTCCCAAGCTTCTCTCCTGTCGAGCTTGACTCTCGTCTAAACCTTCTCTCTTCTCCTGCCTGATTCTCGTCCCAGTCCACTCTCTCCTGTCCTGACTGACTCTCGTCCCAAGCCTCTCTATCCTGTCCTGCCTGACTGTCCTCCGAATGCTCTCTCTCCTGTCCTGCCTTAGTGTCGTGCTAAGCGTCTATATCCTCTCTTGCCTGAGTCTCGTCCCAAGTCTCTCTCTCCGATCATGCCTGACTCTCGTCCCAAGCCTCTTTCTCCTGTCCTCCCTGACTCTCGTCCCAAGCCTCTTTCTCCTGTTCTGCCTGACTATCAACCCAAGCCTCTTTCTTCTGTCTTGCTTAACTTTCGTCTCAAACCCCCCTCTCCTCTCTTGCCTGACTCTCGTCCCAAGACTCTCCTGTCCTGCCTGACTTTCGTCCGAGGCCTCCCTCTATTGCCCTGCCTGACTCTCGTCCCAGGGCTCTCTCTCCTGGCCTGCCTGGCTCTCGTCCCAAGCCACTCTCTCCTGTAATTCCTGAGACTCGTCCCGAGCTTCTCTATCCTGCCCTCCTTCGCTCTCGTCTCAAGCCTCTTTTTCCTACCCTGCCTGACTCTCGTCTTAAGCCTCTCTCTCCTGTCGTGGTTGACTCTCTCCTCAAGCTTCTCTCTCCTATCCTGCCTGACTCTCGTCCCAAGTCTGTCTCTACTGTCCTGCCCGACTATCGTCCCAAGCCTCTCTCTACTGTCCTGCTTGACTCTCGTCGCAAGCTTTTCTCTCCTATCTTGCCTGACACTCGTCTGAGGCCTTTATCTCCTGTCCTGCCTGACTCTCGTTCCATGCCTTTCTCTCCTGTTCTGCCTGACTGTCATCCCAAGCACCTCTCTCATGTCCTGCCTGACTCTCGTCCCAAGCCTCTCTCTCCTGATCTTCCTGACTCTCGTCCCATGCCTCTCTCTCCTGTCCTGCCTGACTCTCATCACAAGCCTCTCTCTCCTCTCCTGCATGATTGTCGTCCGAAGACTCTCCTGTCATGCCTGACTCTCGTCCTAGGACTCCCTCTACTGTCCTGACTGACTGTCTTCCCAAGCCTCTTTCTCCTGTCCTGCCTGACTCTCGTCCCTTGTCTGTCTCTCCTGTTCTGCCTGACTCTCCTCTCAAGCCTCTCTCTCTTGTCCTGCCTGACTGTCGTCCCAAGCCTCTCTCTCCTGTCTTGCCTGACTCTCGTCCCAAACCTCCCTCTCTTGTCCTAGCTGACTTTTGTCCCCACCTCTCTCTCCTGGCCTGCCTGACTCTCGTCCCAATCCTCTCTTTCCTGTCCTGCCTGATTCTCCTCACAAGCCTCTCTCTCTCATCCTGCCTGACTCGGTCTCAAGCCTCTTTCTCCTCTCATGGCAGACTCTCGTCCCAAGCCTCTCTCTCCTGTCGTGCCTGACTCTCGTCCTTAGTCTCTCTACCCTGTACTTCCTGACTGTCGTCCCAAGCCTGTCTCTCCTGCTCACCCTGAATCTTTTCTCAAGCCTCTCGCTCCTACCCTGCCTGACTGTCGTCAAAAGCCTCTATCTCCTGTCCCACCTGACCTTCTCCTCAAGCCTCTCTCTCCTGTCCTGCCTGACTCTCGGCCCCAGAATCTCTCTCCTTTCCTGCCTGACTCTCGTCCCAAGCCTCTCTCTCCTGTCCTGCCTGACTCTCTCGTCAAGCATATCTCTCCTGTCCTGCCTGACTTTCTCGTCAATCATATCTCTCCTGTCCTGCCGGACTCTCGTCCCAAGCCTCTCTACCTTGTCCTACCTGACTCTCGTCCCAAGCCTCTCTCTCCTGTCCTGCCTGACTCTGATTCCATGCCTCTCTCTTCTGTCTTGCCTGACTCTCATCCCAAGCCTCTCTCTCCTGTCCTGTCTGACTCTCTTCCCAAGCCTCTCTCTCCTGTCCTGCCTGACTATCGTCCCAAGCCTCTCTCTCCTGTCCTGCCTGACTCTCATTCCATGCCTCTCTCTTCTGTCTTGCCTGACTCTCATCCCAAGCCTCTCTCTCCTGTCCTGCCTGACTTTCTTCCAAAGCCTCTCTCTCCTGTCCTGCCTGACTATCGTCCCAAGCCTCTCTCTCCTGTCCTCCCTGACTCTCGTCCCGTTTCTCTCGCTCCCGTCCGGCCTGACTCTCGTCCCAAATCTCTTTGTTCTGTCCTGACAGACTCTCCTCAAAAGCCTTTCTCTCCTGCAGCTTTTCTTTCGTCCCAAGCCCCTCTCTCCTACCCAGCTTTACTCTCGTCCTAAGCTCTCTCTCCAGGCCTGTGTGACTTTCATCCCAAGCCTCTCTTTCTCACACTGCCCGACTCTAGTCCCAAGCCTCTCTCTCCTCTCCTGCTTTACTCACCTCCAAAACCTCTCTCTCCTGTCATGACTAGCTCTTACCTCAAGCCTCTCTCTCCTCTCATACCTGACTCTCGTACCAACCCTCTTTCTCCTGACCTACCTGACTCTCGTCCCAAGCCAATCTCTCTTGTACTGCCTGAATATCGTCCAAAGCCCCACTCTCTTACCCGGTATGATTCTCGTCCCAAGCCTCTCTTTTCTGTCCTGCCTTACTCTCGTCCCAAGCCCCTCTCTCCACCCTGAATGATTCTCGTCCCAAGCTTCTCTCCTGTTGAGCTTGACTCTCGTCTAAACCTTCTCTCTTTTCCTGCCTGATTCTCGTCCCAGTCCACTCTCTCCTGTCCTGACTGACTCTCGCCCCAAGCCTCTCTATCCTGTCCTTCCTGACTGTCCTCCGAAGGCTCTCTCTCCTGTCCTGCCTGAGTGTCGTCCTAAGCGTCTATATCCTCTCTTGCCTGAGTCTCGTCCCCAAGTCTCTCTCTCCGATCATGCCTGACTCTCGTCACAAGCCTCTCTCTCCTGTCCTCCATTACTCTCGTCCCAAGCCTCTTTCTCCTGTTCTGCCTGACTGTCAACCCAAGCCTCTTTCTCCTGTCTTGCCTAACTTTCGTCCCAAACCCCCCTCTCCTGTACTGCCTGACTCTCGTCCTAATACTATCTCTCCTGTCCTGCCTGACTCTCGTCCTAGGCCTCCCTCTACTGCCCTGCCTGATTCTCGTCCCAGGGCTCTCTCTCCTGTCCTGCCTGACTCTCGTCGCAAGCCACTCTCTCCTGTAATTCCTGAGACTCGTCTCGAGCCTCTCTATCCTGCCCTCCTTCGCTCTCGTCTCAAGACTCTTTTTCCTACCCTGCCTGACTCTCGTCTCAAGCCTCTCTCTCCTGTCGTGCTTGACTCTCTCCTCAAGCTTCTCTCTCCTATCCTGCCTGACTCTCGTCCCAAGTCTGTCTCTACTGTCCTGCTTGACTCTCGTCCCAAGCTTTTCTCTCCTATCTTGCCTGACACTGGTCACAGGCCTTTATCTCCTGTCCTGCCCGACTCTCGTCCCATGGCTCTCTCTCCTGTTCTGACTGACTGTTGTCCTGAGCCCCTCTCTCATGTCCTGCCTGACTCTCGTCCCAAGCCTCTTTCTCCTGTCCTTCCTGACTCTCGTCCCAAGCCTCTCTCTCCTGTCCTCCTTGACTATCGTCCCATACCTCTCTCTCTCTCGCCCGGCCTGAATCTCGTCCCAAACCTCTCTGTTCTGTCATGACTGACTCTCCTCAAAAGCGTTTCTCTCCGTCACTGTTTCTCTTTCGTCCCAAGCCCCTCTCTCCTACCCAGCCTTACTCTCGTCCTAAGCTCTTTCTTCAGGCCTGTCTGACTCTCATCCCAAGCCTCTCTCTCTGTCACACTGCCTGACTCTAGTCCTAAGCCTCTCTCTCCTGTCCTTCCTGGCTCTCGTCCCAAGCCCCTCTCTCCTCTCCTGCCTTACTCTCCTCCAAAGCTTCTCTCTCCTGTCATGACGAGCTCTTACCTGAAGCCTCTCTCTCCTCTCATACCTGACTCTCATACCAACCCTCTTTCTCCTGTCCTGCCTGACTCTCGTTCTAAGCCTCCCTCTACTGTCCTGCTTGACTCTCGTCCCAAGCCAATCTCTCCTGTACTGCCTGAACATCGTCCAAAGTCCCCATCTCTTACCCGGTGTGATTCTCGTCCCAAGCCTCTTTTTTCTGTCCTGCCTTACTCTCGTTCCAAGCCCCTCTCTCCTACCCTGCCTGACTCTCGTCCCAAGCCTCTCTCCTGTCGAGCTTGACTCTCGTCCAAAGCCTCTCTCTCCTCTCCTGCCTGATTCTCGTCCCAGTTCACTCTCTCTTTTCCTGACTGACTCTCGTCCCAAGCCTCTTTCTTTTAATTGCTTGACTCTCGTTCCAAGCACTTCTCTTCTACCCTTCCTGACTCTTGTTGCAAGCCTCTCTATCCTGTCATACCTGACTGTCGTCCGAAGCCTCTCTCTCCTGTCCTGCCTGACTGTCGTCCCAAGCGTCTCTCTCCTCTCTTGCCTGAGTCTCGTCCCAAACCTCCCTCTCCTCTATTGCCTGACTCTCGTCCCAAAACTCTCTCTCCTGTCCTGCCTGACTCTCGTCCGAGGCCTCCCTCTACTGTCCTGCTTGACTCTCGTCCCAGGGCTCTATCCAATTCTGCCTGACTCCCAAGCCACTCTCTCCTTTCCTTCCTGAGACTAGTCCCAAGCCTTTCTCTCTTGTCGTCTTTCGCTCTCGTCCCAAGCCTTTTTTTCCTACCCTGCCTGACTCTTGTATCAAGCCTCTCTCTCCTGTCATGCTTGACTCTCTCCTCGAGCATCTCTCTCCTATCCTGCCTGACTCTCGTCCCAAGTCTGTCTCTACTGTCCTGCCTGACTATCGTCCCAAGCTTCTCTCTCATGTCCTGCCTGACTCTCGTCCCAAGCTTTTCTCTCCTATCTTGCCTGACACTAGTCATAGGCCTTTATCTCCTGTCCTGACTGACTCTCGTCCCAAGCTTCTCTCCACTGTACTACCTGAATCTCGTCCCATGCCTCTCTTTCCTGTTCTGCCTGCCTCTACTCCTAAGCCTCTCTCTTGTCCTGCCTGACTCTCGTCCCAAGCCTCTCTCTCCCGTCTTGCCTTACTTTCGTCCCAAATCTCTCTCTCTTCTCCTAGCTGACCCTCGTCCCCAACCTCTCTTTACTGTCCTGCCAGACTCTCGTCCCAAGGCTATCTCTCCTGTCCTGCCTAACTCTCGTCGTAAGCTTCTCTCTCCTATCCTGCCTGACTCGGTCCCAAGCCTCACTCTCCTCTCATGCCAGACACTCTTCCAAAGCCTCTCTCCCCTGTCCTGCGTGACTCTCGGCCTAAGCCTCTCTCCCCTGTCTCTCCTGCCCACACTGACTGTCTTCCCAAGCCTCTTTCTCTTACTCTGCCTGACTCGTCAAAAGCCTCTCTCTCCTGTCCTGCCTGACTCTCTCCTCAAGCCTCTCTCTCCTGTCCTGCCTGACTCTCGTCACCAGCCTCTCTCTCCTGTCCTGCCTGACTCTCGTCCCAAGCCTCTCTCTCATACCCTGCCTGACCTTCGTCCGAAGCCTCTCTTTTCTGTCCTGCCTAACTCTCCCGTCAAGCATCTCTCTCCTGTCCTTCCTGACTCTCGTCACAAGCCTCTCTACCTTGTCCTACCTGACTCTCGTTCCAAGCCTCTCTCTCCTGTCCTGTCTGACTCTAGTCCCAAGCCTCTCTCTCCTGTCTTGCCTGACTATCTTCCCAAGCCTCCCTCTCCTGTCCTGCCTGACTCTCGTTCTAAGCCTCTATCTCCTGTCGAGGTTGACTCTCGTCCAAAGCCTCTCTCTCCTCTCCTGCCTGATTCTCGTCCCAGTTCACTCTCTCTTTTCCTGACTGACTCTCGTCCCAAGCCTCTTTCTTTTAATTGCTTGACTCTCGTTCCAAGCACTTCTCTTCTACCCTTCCTGACTCTCGTCACAAGCCTCTCTACCTTGTCCTACCTGACTCTCGTTCCAAGCCTCTCTCTCCTGTCCTGTCTGACTCTAGTCCCAAGCCTCTCTCTCCTGTCTTGCCTGACTATCTTCCCAAGCCTCCCTCTCCTGTCCTGCCTGAGTGTCGTCCTAAGCGTCTATATCCTCTCTTGCCTGAGTCTCGTCCCCAAGTCTCTCTCTCCGATCATGCCTGACTCTCGTCCCAAGCCTCTCTCTCCTGTCCTCCCTGACTCTCGTCCCAAGCCTCATTCTCCTGTTCTGCCTGACTGTCAACCCAAGCCTCTTTCTCCGATCTTGCCTAACTTTCGTCCCAAACCCCCCTCTCCTCTCCTGCCTGACTCTCGTCCCAAGCCTCTCTTTTCTGTCCTGCCTTACTCTCGTCTCAAGCTCCTCTCTCCTGCCCTGTCTGACTCTCGTCCCAAACCTCTCTCCTGTCGAGCTTGACTCTCGTCCCAAGCCTCTCTCTCCTCTCCTGCCAGACTCTCGTCCCAGTCCACTCTCTCCTGTCCTGATTGACTCTCGTCCCAAGCCTCTTTCCCTTAATTCCCTGGATCTTGTTCCAAACCCTTCTCTTCTACCTTTCTTGACTCTCGTCCCAAGCCTCTCTATCCTGTCCTGCCTGACTGTTGTCCGATGCCTCTCTCTCCTGTCCTGCCTGACTCTCGTCACAAGCGTCTATCTCCTGTTTTGCCTGACTCTCGTCACAAGTCTCTCCTGTCCTGTCTGACTCTCGTCCGAAGCCTCTCTCTCCTGTCTCCCTGACTCTCGTCCCAAGCTTCTTTCTCTTGTCCTGCCTGACTGTCATCCCAAGCCTCTTTCTCCTGTCCTGCCTGACTCTCATCCCAAACCTCCCTCTCCTGTTCTGCCTGACTCTCGTCCTAAACAAATTTCTCCAGTGCTGCCTGAATATCGTCCGAAGCCGATCTCTCCTACCCGGTATGATTCTCGCCCCAAGCCTCTCTTTTCTGTCCTGCCTTACTCTCGTCCCAGGCCCCTCTCTCCTACCCTGCCTAACTCTCGTCCCAAGCATCTATCTTGGCGACCTAGACTCTCGTCCCAAGCCTCTCTCTCCTCTCCAGCGTTACTATCATTCCAGTCCACTCTATCCTGTCCTGACTGTCTCTCGCCTCAAGCCTCTTTCTCCTAATTCCCTGGATCTCGTTCCACGACCTTCTCTTCTACCTCTCCTGACTGTCATCCCTAGCCTCTCTCTCCTGTCCTGCCTGACTTTCGTCCGAAGCCTCTATCTCCTGTCCTGCCTGACTCTCGTCGACAGCGTCTATCTCTTCTTTTTCCTGACTCTCGTCCCAAGTCTCTCTCTCCGGTCCTGCATGAATTTCGTCCCAAGCCTCTCCTCGGTCCTCCAAGACTCTTGTCCCAAGCCTCTTTCTCCTGTTCTGCCTGACTGTCATCTCAAGCTTCTTTCTCCTGTCTTGCCTGACTCTCGTCCCAAAGCTCCCTCTCCTCTCCTGCCTGACTCTCGTCCCAAGACTCTCTCTCCTGTCCTGCCTAACTCTCGTCCTAGGCTTCCCTCTACTGTCCTGCCTGACTAGCGTCCCAGGGCTATCTCTCCTGTCATGCCTGAATATCGTCCCAAGCCTCTCTCTCCTGTCCTTCCTGAGTCTCATCCCAAGCCTCTCTCTCCTGCCCTCCTTCACTCTCGTCCCAAGCCTTTTTTTCTCTTCTGTCGTGCCTGACTCTCTCCTCAAGCCTGTCTCTCCTATCCTGAATGACTCTCGTCCCAAGTCTGTCTCTACTGTCCTGCCTGACTATCGTCCCAAGCCTCTCTCTCCTGTCCTGCCTGACTCTCGTCCCAAGCTTTTCTCTCCTATCTTGCCTGACACTCGGCCCAGGCCTCTATGTCCAGTCCTGCCTGACTCTCGTCCCAAGCCTCTCTCTCCTGTTCTGCCTGACTCTCGTCCCATGCATCTCTCTCCTGTTCTTCCTGATTCTCCTCCCAAGCCTCTCTCTCTTCTCCTGCCTGACTGTCGTCCCAAGCCTCTCTCTCCTGTCTTGCCTGATTCTCGTCCCAAGCCTCCATCTCTTGTCCTAGCTGACTCTCGTCCCCAGTCTCTCTCTCCTGTCATGCCTGACTTTCGTCCCAAGCCTCTCTCTCTTCTCATGCCAGACTCTCGTCACAAGCCTCTCTTTCCTGTCCTGCCTGACTCTTGTCCTAAGCCTCTCTCCCCTGTCCTTCCTGACTCTCGTCCCAAGCCTGTCTCTCCTGCCCACCCTGACTCTCTTCCCAATCCTCTCTTTCCTACTCTGCCTGACTGTCGTCAAAAGTCTCTCTCTCCTGTCCTGCCTGACTCTCGTCCCAAGCTTTTCTCTCCTATCTTGCCTGACACTCGGCCCAGGCCTCTATGTCCAGTCCTGCCTGACTCTCGTCCCAAGCCTCTCTCTCCTGTTCTGCCTGAATCTCGTCCCATGCATCTCTCTCCTGTTCTTCCTGATTCTCCTCCCAAGCCTCTCTCTCTTCTCCTGCCTGACTGTCGTCCCAAGCCTCTCTCTCCTGTCTTGCCTGATTCTCGTCCCAAGCCTCCATCTCTTGTCCTAGCTGACTCTCGTCCCCAGTCTCTCTCTCCTGTCATGCCTGACTTTCGTCCCAAGCCTCTCTCTCCTCTCATGCTAGACTCTCGTCACAAGCCTCTCTTTCCTGTCCTGCCTGACTCTTGTCCTAAGCCTCTCTCCCCTGTCCTTCCTGACTCTCGTCCCAAGCCTGTCTCTCCTGCCCACCCTGACTCTCTTCCCAATCCTCTCTTTCCTACTCTGCCTGACTGTCGTCAAAAGTCTCTCTCTCCTGTCCTGCCTGACTCTCTCCACAAGCCTCTCTCTCCTGTCCTACCTGACTCTATTTCCCAGCCTCTTTCTCCTGTTCTGCCTGACTGTCATCTCAAACCTCTTTCTCCTGTCTTGCCTGACTCCCGTCCCAAAGCTCCCTCTCCGCTCCTGCCTGACTCTCGTCCCAAGACTCTCTGTCCTGTCCTGCCTAACTCTCGTCCTAGGTTTCCCTCTACTGTCCTGCCAGACTAGCGTCCCAGGGCAATCTCTCCTATCCTGCCTGAATATCGTCCCAAGCCTCTCTCTCCTGTCCTTCCTGAGTGTCGTCCCAAGCCTCTCTCTCCTGCCCTCCTTCACTCTCGTCCCAAGCCTTTTTTTCTCTCCTGTCGTGCCTGACTCTCTCCTCAAGCCTCTCTCTCCTATCCTGAATGACTCTCGTCTCAAGTCTGTCTCTACTGTCCTGCCTGACTATCGTCCAAAGCCTCTCTACCTTGTCCTACCTGACTCTCGTCCCAAGCCTCTCTCTCCTGTCCTGCCAGACTCTCATTCCATGCCTCTCTCTTCTGTCTTGCCTGACTCTCATCCCAAGCCTCTCTCTCCTGTCCTGCCTGACTCTCTTCCCAAGCCTCTCTCTCCTGTCCTGCCTGACTATCGTCCCAAGCCTCTCTCTCCTGTCCTCCCTGACTCTCGTCCCGTTTCTCTCCTGTCCGGCCTGACTCTCGTCCCAAACCTCTCTGTTCTGTCCTGACAGACTCTCCTCAAAAGCCTTTCTCTCCTGCAGCTTTTCTTTCGTCCCAAGCCCCTCTCTCCTACCCAGCTTTACTCTCGTCCTAAGCTCTCTCTCCAGTCCTGTGTGATTCTCATCCCAAACCTCTCTTTCTCACACTGCCCGACTCTATTCCCAAGCCTCTCTCTCCTGTCCTGCCTGACTCTCGTCCCAAGCCCCTCTCTCCTCTCCTGCCTTACTCTCCTCGAAAGCCTCTCTCTCCTGTCATGACTAGCTCTTACCTGAAGCCTCTCTCTCCTCTCATACCTGACTCTCGTACCAACCCTCTTTCTCCTGTCCTGCATGACTCTCGTCCCAAGCCAATCTTTCCTGTACTGCCTGAATATCGTCCAAAGCCCCTCTCTCTTACCCGGTATGATTCTCGTCCCAAGCCTCTCTTTTCTGTCCTGCCTTACTCTCGTCTCAAGCTCCTCTCTCCTGCCCTGCCTGACTCTCGTCCCAAGCCTCTCTCCTGACCTGCCTGACTCTCGTCCCATGGCTCTCTCTCCTATCCCGCCTGACTCTCATCACAAGCCTCTCTCTCCTGTCCTGCCTGACTGCCATCCCAAGCATCTCTCTCCTGTCCTGCCTGACTCTCGTCCCAAGCCTCTCTCTCCGGTCCTG
Source organism: Panulirus ornatus (assembly GCF_036320965.1). NCBI lineage: Eukaryota > Metazoa > Arthropoda > Malacostraca > Decapoda > Palinuridae > Panulirus > Panulirus ornatus. The sequence continues at coordinate 359,330 of NC_092277.1, read as the reverse complement.
TCTGACTTTCGTCACAAGCCTCTTTCTCCTGTGCTGCCTGACTCTCGTCCCAAGCCTCTCTCTCCTCTCCTGCCAGACTCTCGTCCCAGTCCACTCTCTCCTGTCCTGATTGACTCTCGTCCCAAGCCTCTTTCCCTTAATTCCCTGGATCTTGTTCCAAGCCCTTCTCTTTTACCTTTCCTGACTCTCGTCCCAAGCCTCTCTATCCTGTCCTGCCTGACTGTTGTCCGATGCCTCTTTCTCCTGTCCTGCCTGACTCTCGTCGCCAGCGTCTATCTCCTCTTTTTCCTGACTCTCGTCCCAAGTCTCTCACTGCGGTCCTGCTTGACTCTCGTCCCAAGCCTCTCACTCCGGTCCTCCATGACTCTTGTCCCAAGCCTCTTTCTCCTGTTCTGCCTGACTGTCATCTCAAGCTTCTTTCTCCTGTCTTGCCTGACTCTCGTCCCAAAGCTCCCTCTCCTCTCCTGCCTGACTCTCGTCCCAAGACTCTCTCTCCTGTCCTGCCTAACTCTCGTCCTAGGCTTCCCTCTACTGTCCTGCCTGACTAGCGTCCCAGGGCTATCTCTCCTGTCATGCCTGAATATCGTCCCAAGCCTCTCTCTCCTGTCCTTCCTAAGTCTCATCCCAAGCCTCTCTCTCCTGCCCTCCTTCACTCTCGTCCCAAGCCTTTTTTTCTCTTCTGTCGTGCCTGACTCTCTCCTCAAGCCTGTCTCTCCTATCCTGAATGACTCTCGTCCCAAGTCTGTCTCTACTGTCCTGCCTGACTATCGTCCCAAGCCTCTCTCTCCTGTCCTGCCTGACTCTCGTCCCAAGCTTTTCTCTCCTATCTTGCCTGACACTCGGCCCAGGCCTCTATGTCCAGTCCTGCCTGACTCTCGTCCCAAGCCTCTCTCTCCTGTTCTGCCTGACTCTCGTCCCATGCATCTCTCTCCTGTTCTTCCTGATTCTCCTCCCAAGCCTCTCTCTCTTCTCCTGCCTGACTGTCGTCCCAAGCCTCTCTCTCCTGTCTTGCCTGATTCTCGTCCCAAGCCTCCATCTCTTGTCCTAGCTGACTCTCGTCCCCAGTCTCTCTCTCCTGTCATGCCTGACTTTCGTCCCAAGCCTCTCTCTCTTCTCATGCCAGACTCTCGTCACAAGCCTCTCTTTCCTGTCCTGCCTGACTCTTGTCCTAAGCCTCTCTCCCCTGTCCTTCCTGACTCTCGTCCCAAGCCTGTCTCTCCTGCCCACCCTGACTCTCTTCCCAATCCTCTCTTTCCTACTCTGCCTGACTGTCGTCAAAAGTCTCTCTCTCCTGTCCTGCCTGACTCTCGTCCCAAGCTTTTCTCTCCTATCTTGCCTGACACTCGGCCCAGGCCTCTATGTCCAGTCCTGCCTGACTCTCGTCCCAAGCCTCTCTCTCCTGTTCTGCCTGAATCTCGTCCCATGCATCTCTCTCCTGTTCTTCCTGATTCTCCTCCCAAGCCTCTCTCTCTTCTCCTGCCTGACTGTCGTCCCAAGCCTCTCTCTCCTGTCTTGCCTGATTCTCGTCCCAAGCCTCCATCTCTTGTCCTAGCTGACTCTCGTCCCCAGTCTCTCTCTCCTGTCATGCCTGACTTTCGTCCCAAGCCTCTCTCTCCTCTCATGCTAGACTCTCGTCACAAGCCTCTCTTTCCTGTCCTGCCTGACTCTTGTCCTAAGCCTCTCTCCCCTGTCCTTCCTGACTCTCGTCCCAAGCCTGTCTCTCCTGCCCACCCTGACTCTCTTCCCAATCCTCTCTTTCCTACTCTGCCTGACTGTCGTCAAAAGTCTCTCTCTCCTGTCCTGCCTGACTCTCTCCACAAGCCTCTCTCTCCTGTCCTACCTGACTCTATTTCCCAGCCTCTTTCTCCTGTTCTGCCTGACTGTCATCTCAAACCTCTTTCTCCTGTCTTGCCTGACTCCCGTCCCAAAGCTCCCTCTCCGCTCCTGCCTGACTCTCGTCCCAAGACTCTCTGTCCTGTCCTGCCTAACTCTCGTCCTAGGTTTCCCTCTACTGTCCTGCCAGACTAGCGTCCCAGGGCAATCTCTCCTATCCTGCCTGAATATCGTCCCAAGCCTCTCTCTCCTGTCCTTCCTGAGTGTCGTCCCAAGCCTCTCTCTCCTGCCCTCCTTCACTCTCGTCCCAAGCCTTTTTTTCTCTCCTGTCGTGCCTGACTCTCTCCTCAAGCCTCTCTCTCCTATCCTGAATGACTCTCGTCTCAAGTCTGTCTCTACTGTCCTGCCTGACTATCGTCCAAAGCCTCTCTACCTTGTCCTACCTGACTCTCGTCCCAAGCCTCTCTCTCCTGTCCTGCCAGACTCTCATTCCATGCCTCTCTCTTCTGTCTTGCCTGACTCTCATCCCAAGCCTCTCTCTCCTGTCCTGCCTGACTCTCTTCCCAAGCCTCTCTCTCCTGTCCTGCCTGACTATCGTCCCAAGCCTCTCTCTCCTGTCCTCCCTGACTCTCGTCCCGTTTCTCTCCTGTCCGGCCTGACTCTCGTCCCAAACCTCTCTGTTCTGTCCTGACAGACTCTCCTCAAAAGCCTTTCTCTCCTGCAGCTTTTCTTTCGTCCCAAGCCCCTCTCTCCTACCCAGCTTTACTCTCGTCCTAAGCTCTCTCTCCAGTCCTGTGTGATTCTCATCCCAAACCTCTCTTTCTCACACTGCCCGACTCTATTCCCAAGCCTCTCTCTCCTGTCCTGCCTGACTCTCGTCCCAAGCCCCTCTCTCCTCTCCTGCCTTACTCTCCTCGAAAGCCTCTCTCTCCTGTCATGACTAGCTCTTACCTGAAGCCTCTCTCTCCTCTCATACCTGACTCTCGTACCAACCCTCTTTCTCCTGTCCTGCATGACTCTCGTCCCAAGCCAATCTTTCCTGTACTGCCTGAATATCGTCCAAAGCCCCTCTCTCTTACCCGGTATGATTCTCGTCCCAAGCCTCTCTTTTCTGTCCTGCCTTACTCTCGTCTCAAGCTCCTCTCTCCTGCCCTGCCTGACTCTCGTCCCAAGCCTCTCTCCTGACCTGCCTGACTCTCGTCCCATGGCTCTCTCTCCTATCCCGCCTGACTCTCATCACAAGCCTCTCTCTCCTGTCCTGCCTGACTGCCATCCTAAGCATCTCTCTCCTGTCCTGCCTGACTCTCGTCCCAAGCCTCTCTCTCCGGTCCTGTCTGACTTTCGTCACAAGCCTCTTTCTCCTGTGCTGCCTGACTCTCGTCCCAAGCCTCTCTCTCCTCTCCTGCCAGACTCTCGTCCCAGTCCACTCTCTCCTGTCCTGATTGACTCTCGTCCCAAGCCTCTTTCCTTAATTCCCTGGATCTTGTCCCAAGCCTCTCTCTCCTGTCCTCCCTGACTATCGTCCCATGCCTCTCTCTCCCCCGCCCGGCCTGAATCTCGTCCCAAACCTATCTGTTCTGTCATGACTGACTCTCCTCAACAGCGTTTCTCTCCATCACTGTTTCTCTTTCGTCCCAAGCCCCTCTCTCCTACCCAGCCTTACTCTCGTCCTAAGCTCTTTCTCCAGGCCTGTCTGACTCTCATCCCAAGCCTCTCTCTCTGTCACATTGCCTGACTCTAGTCCTAAGCCTCTCTCTCCTGTCCTGCCTGACTCTCGTCCCAAGCCCCTCTCTCCTCTCCTGCCTTACTCTCCTCCAAAGCTTCTCTCTCCTGTCATGACGATCTCTTACCTGAAGCCTCTCTCTCCTCTCATACCTGACTCTCGTACCAACCCTCTTTCTCCTGTCCTGCCTGACTCTCGTTCTAAGCGTCCCTCTCCTGTCCTGCTTGACTCTCGTCCCAAGCCAATCTCTCCTGTACTGCCTGAACATCGTCCAAAGTCCCTATCTCTTACCCGGTGTGATTCTCGTCCCAAGCCTCTTTTTTCTGTCCTGCCTTACTCTCGTTCCAAGCCCCTCTCTCCTACCCTGCCTGATTCTCGTCCCAAGCCTCTTTCCAATCGAGCTTGACTCTCGTCCAAAGCCTCTCTCTCCTCTCCTGCCTGATTCTCGTCCCAGTTCACTCTCTCTTTTCCTGACTGACTCTCATCCCAAGCCTCTTTCTTTTAATTGCTTGACTCTCGTTCCAAGCACTTCTCTTCTACCCTTCCTGACTCTTGTTCCATGCCTCTCTATCCTGTCGTGCCTGACTGTCGTCAGAAGCCTCTCTCTCCTGTCCTGCGTGACTGTCGTCCCAAGCCTCTCTCTCCTCTCTTGCCTGAGTCTCGTCCCAAACCTCCCTCTCCTCTATTGCCTGACTCTCGTCCCAAGACTCTCTCTCCTGTCCTGCCTGACTCTCGTCCGAGGCCTCCCTCTACTGTCCTGCTTGACTCTCGTCCCAGGGCTCTCTCTCCAATTCTGCCTGACTCCCAAGCCACTCTCTCCTTTCCTTCCTGAGACTAGTCCCAAGCCTTTCTCTCTTGCCGTCCTTCGCTCTCGTCCCAAGCCTCTTTTTCCTACCCTGCCTGACTCTCGTCTCAAGGCTCTCTCTCCTGTCATGCTTGACTCTCTCCTCGAGCATCTCTCTCCTATCCTGCGTGACTCTCTTCCCAAGTCTGTCTCTACTGTCCTGCCTGACTATCGTCCCAAGCTTCTCTCCACTGTCGTGCCTGAGTCTCGTCCCATGCCTCTCTTTCCTGTTCTGCCTGCCTCTACTCCTAAGCCTTTCTCTTGTCCTGCCTGACTCTCGTCCCAAGCCTCTCTCGCCCGTCTTGCCTTACTTTCGTCCCAAATCTCCCTCTCTTGTCCTAGCTGACCCTCGTCCCCAGCCTCTCTCTACTGTCCTGCCTGACTCTCGTCCCAAGGCTCTCTCTCCTGTTCTGCCTAACTCTCGTCCTAAGCTTCTCTCTTCTATCCTGCCTGACTCGGTCCCAAGCCTCTCTCTCCTCTCATGCCAGACTCCCTTCCCAAGCCTCTCTCCCCTGTCCTACGTGACTCTCGGACTAAGCCTCTCTCCCCTGTCTCTCCTGCCCACCCTGACTCTTCCCAATCCTCTTTCTCCTACTCTTCCTGACTCGTCAAAAGCCTCTCTCTCCTGTCCTGCCTGAATCTCTCCTCAAGCCTCTCTCTCCTGTCCTGCCTAACTCTCGTCCCCAGCCTCTCTCTCCTGTCCTGCCTGACTCTCGTCCCAAGCCTCTCTCTCATACCCTGCCTGACCTTCGTCCGAAGCCTCTCTTTTCTGTCCTGCCTAACTCTCCCGTCAAGCATCTCTCTCCTGTCCTTCCTGACTCTCGTAACAAGCCTCTCTACCTTGTCCTACCTGACTCTCGTTCCAAGCCTCTCTCTCCTGTCCTGTCTAACTCTAGTCCCAAGCCTCTCTCTCCTGTCTTGCCTGACTATCTTCCCAAGCCTCCCTCTCCTGTCCTGCCTGACTCTCGTTCTAAGCTAATCTCTACTGTACTGCCTGAATATCGTCCGAAGCCCTTCTCTCCTACCCGGTATAATTCTCGTCCCAAGCCTCTCTTTTCTGTCCTGCCTTACTCTCGTCTCAAGCTCCTCTCTCCTGCCCTGTCTGACTCTCGTCCCAAGCCTCTCTCCTGTCGAGCTTGACTCTCGTCCCAAGCCTCTCTCTCCTCTCCTGGCAGACTCTCGTCCCAGTCCACTCTCTCCTGTCCTGATTGACTCTCGTCCCAAGCCTCTTTCCCTTAATTCCCTGGATCTTGTTCCAAGCCCTTCTCTTCTACCTTTCCTGGCTCTCGTCCCAAGCCTCTCTATCCTGTCCTGCTTGACTGTTGTCCGATGCCTCTCTCATCCCAAGCCTCTTTCTTTTAATTGCTTGACTCTCGTTCCAAGCACTTCTCTTCTACCCTTCCTGACTCTTGTTCCAAGCCTCTCTATCCTGTTTTGCCTGACTCTCGTCACAAGTCTCTCTCTCCTGTCCTGCCTGACTCTCGTCCGAAGCCTCTCTCTCCTGTCTCCCTGACTCTCGTCCCAAGCTTCTTTCTCTTGTCCTGCCTGACTGTCATCCCAAGCCTCTTTCTCCTGTCATGCCTGACTCTCATCCCAAACCTCCCTCTCCTGTTCTGCCTGACTCTCGTCCTAAACAAATTTCTCCTGTGCTGCCTGAATATCGTCCGAAGCCCCTCTCTCCTACCCGGTATGATTCTCGCCCCAAGCCTCTCTTTTCTGTCCTGCCTTACTCTCGTCCCAGGCCCCTCTCTCCTACCCTGCCTAACTCTCGTCCCAAGCATCTCTCTTGTCGACCTTGACTCTCGTCCCAAGCCTCTCTCTCCTCTCCAGCGTTACTATCATTTCAGTCCACTCTATCCTGTCCTGACTGACTCTCGCCCCAAGCCTCTTTCTCCTAATTCCCTGGATCTCGTTCCACGACCTTCTCTTCTACCTCTCCTGACTGTCGTCCCTAGCCTCTCTATCCTGTCCTGCCTGACTGTCGTCCGAAGCCTCTCTCTCCTGTCCTGCCTGACCTCGTCGCCACGTCTATCTTTTCTTTTCCTGACTCTCGTCCCAAGTCTCTCTCTCCGGTCCTGCCTGAATCTCGTCCCAAGCCTCTCTATCCTGGCCTAGGCTTCCCTCTACTGTCCTGCCTGACTAGCGTCCCAGGGCTATCTCTCCTGTCCTGCCTGAATATCGTCCCAAGCCTCTCTCTCCTGTCATTTCTGAGTCTCATCCCAAGCCTCTCTCTCCTGCCCTCCTTCACTCTCGTCCCAAGCCTCTCTTCTCCTGCCTGACTGTCGTCCCAAGCCTCTCTCTCCTGTCTTGCTCGATTCTCGTCCCAAGCCTCCATCTCTTGTCCTAGCTGACTCTCGTCCTCAGTCTCTCTCTACTGTCATGCCTGACTTACGTCCCAAGCTCTCTCTCCTCTCATGCCAGACCTCGTCACAAGACTCTCTTTCCTGTCCTGCCTGACTCTATCCTAAGCTCTCTCCTGTCTGCCTGATATCGTCAAAGCCTCTCTCTCCTACCCGTATATTCTCGTCCCAAGCCTCTCTTTTCTGTCCTGCCTTGACTCTCGTCCAAGCTCTCTCTCTCCTGCCTGCTGACTCTCGTCCCAAGCCTCTCTCCTGTCAGCTGACTCTCGTCCCAAGCCTCTCTCTCCTGTCCTCCTGCAGCTTCGTCCAAGCCTCTTCTCTCCTGTCCTGATTGACTCTCGTCCCAAGCCTCTTCTCCTTCATTCCTGCCGATCTTCGTTCCAAGCCTCTTCTCTTCTAACCTTCCTGCTCTCTCCGTCCAGCCTACTCTTCCAGTCCTGTTGACTGTCCGATGCTCTCTCTCCCAAAGCCTTCCTCTCTCTTTTAATTCCTGACTCTCGTTCCAGCACATTCTCTTCTAAGCTCCTTCCTGATCTGCTGTTCCAGCCTCTCTTCCTGTTTTGCCTGACTCATCTCCAAGTCTCTCTCTCCTGTCCTGCCTGACTCTCGTCCCAAGCCTCTCTCTCCTCTCCTGCCTTACTCTCCTCGAAAGCCTCTCTCTCCTGTCATGACTAGCTCTTACCTGAAGCCTCTCTCTCCTCTCATACCTGACTCTCGTACCAACCCTCTTTTTCCTGTCCTGCCTGACTCTCGTCCCAAGCCAATCTTTCCTGTACTGCCTGAATATCGTCCAAAGCCCCTCTCTCTTACCCGGTATGATTCTCGTCCCAAGCCTCTCTTTTCTGTCCTGCCTTGCTCTCGTCACAAGCCCCTCTCTCCACCCTGCCTGACTCTCGTCCTAAGCTTCTCTCCTGTTGAGCTTGACTCTCATCTAAATCTTCTCTCTTCTCCTGCCTGATTCTCGTCCCAGTCCACTCTCTCCTGTCCTGACTGACTCTCGCCCCAAGCCTCTCTATACTGTCCTGCCTGACTGTCCTCCGAAGGCTCTCTCTCCTGTCCTGCCTGAGTGTCGTCCTAAGCGTCTATATCCTCTCTTGCTTGAGTCTCGTACCCAAGTCTCTCTCTCCGATCATGCCTGACTCTCGTCCCAAGCCTCTCTCTCCTGTCCTCCCTGACTCTCTTCCCAAGCCTCTTTCTCCTGTTCTGCCTGACTGTCAACCCAAGCCTCTTTCTCCTGTCTTGCCTAACTTTCCTCCCAAACCCCCATCTCCTCTCCTGCCTGACTCTCGTCCCAAGACTCTCTCTCCTGTCCTGCCTGACTCTCGTCCTAGGCCTCCCTCTACTGCCCTGCCTGACTCTCGTCCCAGTGCTCTCTCTCCTGTCCTGCCTGACTCTTGTCCCAAGCCACTCTCTCCTGTAATTCCTGAGACTCGTCCCGAGCCTCTCTATCCTGCCCTCCTTTGCTCTAGTCTCAAGCCTCTTTTTCCTACCCTGCCTGACTCTCATCTCAAGCCTCTCTCTCCTGTCGTGCTTGACTCTCTCCTGAAGCTTCTCTCTCCTATCCTGCCTGACTCTCGTCCCAAGTCTGTCTCTACTGTCCTGCCTGACTATCGTCCCAAGCCTCTCTCTCCGTCCTGCTGACTCTCGTCCAAGCTTTTCTCTCCTTTCTGCCTGAGCACTCTCAAGCCTTTTCTCCTGTCCTGCCTGACTCTCGTCCCATGCCTCTCTCTCCGTCTCTGCCTGACTCTCGTCCCAAGCCCCTCTCTCCATGTCCTGCCTGACTCTCGTCCAGGCTCTTCTCTCTCTGTCCTTCCTGACTCGTCCCAAGCCTCTCTCTCCTGTCCTCCTGACTATCGTCCCATGCCTCTCTCTCTCCCGCCTCCTGATCTCGTCCCAAACCTCTCTGTTCTGTCATGACTGACTCTCCCAAAGCTTTTCTCTCCGTCTCTGACTCTTCTCCCAAGCCCTCTCTCTCCTATCCTGCCTTGACTCTCGTCCTAAGCTCTCTCTCTCAGGCCTGTCTGACTCTAATCCCAAGCCTCTCTCTCTATCCACAGTGCCTGACTCTGTCCTAAGCCTCTCTCTCCTGCCCTGCCTGACTCTCGTCCCAAGCCCTCTTCCTCTCCTGCCTTACTCTCCTCCAAGCTTCTCTCTCCTGTCATGACGGCTCTACCTAAAGCCTCTCTCTCCTCTCATACCTGACTCTCGTACCAACCCTCTTTCTCCTGTCCTGACCTCGACTCCTCGTTCTAACCTCCCTCTTACTGTCCTGCTTGACTCTCGTCCAAGCCTCTCTCCTGTACTGCCTGAACTCGTCCAAAGTCCTCTATCTCTTACCCGGTGTGATTCTCGTCCCAAGCCTCTTTTTCTCTGTCCTGCCTACTCTCGTTCCAAGCCCCTCTCTCCTACCCTGCCTGACTCTCGTCCCAAGCCTCTCTCCTGTCGAGCTTGACTCTCTCGTCCTCCAAAGCCTCTCTCTCCTTCCTGCCTGATTCTCGTCCCAGTCACTCTCTCTTTTCCTGACTGACTCTCGTCCCAAGCCTCTTTCTTTTATTGCTTGACTCTCGTTCCAAGCACCTCTCTTCTACCTCCTGACTCTTGTTCCAAGCCTCTCTTCCTGTCGTGCCTGACTGTCGTCCGAAACGTCTCTCTCCTGTCCTGCCTGACTGTCGTCCCAAGCTCTCTCCTCTCTTGCCTGATCTCGTCCCAAACCTCCTCTCCTCTATTGCCTGACTCTCGTCCCAAGCTCTCTCTCCTGTCCTGCTGACTCTCGTCCAGGCCTCCTCTACTGTTCTGCTGACTCTCGTCCCAGGCCTCTCTCCTAATCTGCTGCCTGTCTCCAAGCCCTCTCTCCTTTCCTTCCTGGGCTCTAGTCCCAAGCCTTTCTCTCTTGCCGTCCTTCGCTCTCGTCCCAAGCCTCTCTTTCCTACCTGCCTGACTCTCGTCTCAAGGCTCTCTCTCTCCCAAGCCCCTCTCTCCTCTCCTGCCTTACTCTCCTCCAAAGCCTCTCTCTCCTGTCATGATTAGCTCCCACCTCAAGCCTCTCTCTCCTCTCATACCTGACTCTCGTACCAACCCTCTTTCTCCTGTCCTTTCTGACTCTCGTTCTAAGCCTCTCTCTTCTGTCCTGTCTGACTATCGTCACAAGCCAATCTCTCCTGTACTACCTGAATATCGTCGAAAGCCTCTCTCTCTTAACCGGTGTGATTCTCGTCCCAAGCCTCTCTTTTCTGTCCTGCCTTACTCTCGTCCCAAGCCCCTCTCTCCAACCCTGCCTGACTCTCGTCCCAAGCTTCTCTCCTGTCGAGCTTGACTCTCGTCCAAAGCCTCTCTCTCCTCTCCTGCCTGATTCTCGTTCCAGTCCACTCTCTCTTGTCCTGACTGACTCTCATCCCAAGCCTCTTTCTCTTAATTGTCTGACTCTCGCTCCAAGCCCATCTCTTCTACCCTTCCTGACTCTCGTTCCAAGCCTCTCTATCCTGTCCTGCCTGACTGTCGTCCGAAGCCTCTCTCTCCTGTCCTGCCTGACTGTCGTCCCAAGCGTCTATCTCCTCTCTTGCCTGAGTCTCGTCACAAGTGTCTCTCTCCGGTCATGCCTGACTCTCGTCCCAAGCCTCTCTCTCCTGTCCTCCCTGACTCTCGTCCCAAGCCTCTTTCTCCTGTCCTGCCTGACAGTCATCCCAAGCCACTTTCTCCTGTCTTGCCTAACTTTCTTCCCAAACCTCCCTCTCCTCTCCTGCCTGACTCTCGTACCAAGACTCTCTCTCCTGTCCTGCCTGACTCTCGTCCGAGGCCTCCCTCTACTGTCCTGCCTGACTCTCGTCCTTGGGCTCTCTCTCCTGTCCTGTCTGACTCTCGTCCCAAGACAATCTCTCCTGTACTGCCTGAATATTGTCGAAAGCCCCTCTCTCTTAACCGGTGTGATTCTCGTCCCAAGCCTCTCTTTTCTGTCCTGACTTACTCTCGTCCCAAGCCCCTCTCTCCAACCCTGCCTGACTCTCGTCCCAAGCTTCTCTCCTGTCGAGCTTGACTCTCGTCCAAAGTCTCTCTCTCCTCTCCTGCCTGATTGTCGTTCCAGTCCACTCTCTCTTGTCCTGACTGACTCTTATGCAAAGCCTCTTTCTCTTAATTGTCTGACTCTCGTTCCAAGCCCATCTCTTCTACCCTTCCTGACTCTCGTTCCAAGCCTCTCTATCCTGTCCTGCCTGACTGTCGTATGAAGCCTCTCTCTCCTGTCCTGCCTGACTGTCGTCCCAAGCGTCTATCTCCTCTCTTGCCTGAGTCTCGTCACAAGTGTCTCTCTCCGGTCATGCCTGACTCTCGTCCCAAGCCTCTCTCTCCTGTCCTCCCTGACTCTCGTCCCAAGCCTCTTTCTCCTGTCCTGCCTGACAGTCATCCCAAGCCACTTTCTCCTGTCTTGCCTAACTTTCGTCCCAAACCTCCCTCTCCTCTCCTGCCTGACTCTCGTCCCAAGACTCTCTCTCCTGTCCTGCCTGACTCTCGTCCGAGGCCTCCCTCTACTGTCCTGCCTGACTCTCGTCCCAGGGCTCTCTCTCCTGTCCTGCCTGACTCGCCTCCCAAGCCAGTCTCTGCTGTCCTTCCTGAGACTCGTCCCTGGCCTCTCTCACTTGCCCTCCTTCGCTCTCGTCCCAAGCCTCTTTTTCCCACCCTGCCTGACTCTCGTCTCAAGGATCTCTCTTCTCTCGTGCTTGACTCTGTCCTCAAGCCTCTCTCTCCTATCCTGCCTGACTCGTCCCAGGTCTGTCTCTACTGTCCTGCCTGACTATAAAAGCTTTTCTCTCCTATCTTGCCTGGCACTCGTCACAGGCCTTTATATCCTGTCCTGACTGAATCTCGTCCCAAGCCTCTCTCTCCTGTCCTGCCTGACTCTCGTCCCATGCCTCTCTCTCCGGTTCTGCCTGACTCTCCTCCTAAGCCTCGCTCTCTTGTCCTGCCTGACTGTCGTCCCAAGCCTCTCTCCTGTTTTGACTGACTCTCGTCCCAAACCTCCCTCTCTTGTCCTAGGTGACCCCCGTCCCCAGCCTCTCTCTCCTGTCCTGCTTGACACTCGTCCCAAGCCTCTCACCCCTGTCCTGCCTAACTCTCGTCCCAAGCTTCTCTCTCCTATCCTGCCTGACTCGGTCACAAGCCTCTCTCTCCTCTCATGCCAGACTCTCTTCCCAAACCTCTATCCCCTGTCCATCCTGACTCTCGTCCCAAGCCTGTCCCTCCTGCCCACCCTGTCTCTCTTCCCAAGCCTCTTTCTCCTACTGTGCCTGACTAGTCAAAAGCCTCTCTTTCCTGTTCTGCCTGACTCTCTCCTCAAGCCTCTCTCTCCTGTCCTGCCTGACTCTCGTCCCAGGCCTCTCTCTCCTGTCCTGCCTGACTCTCGTCCCAAGACTCTCTCTCCTACCCTGCCTGACCGTCGTCCGAAGCCTCTCTCTCCTGTCCTGCCTGACTCTCTCGTCAAGGATCTCTCTCCTGTCCTGCCTTACTCTCGTCACAAACCTCTCTACCTTGTCCAACCTGACTCGTCCCAAGTCTCTCTCTCCTGTCCTGCATGAATCTCGTCCCAAGCCTCTCTCTCCTTTCTTTCCTGACTATCTTCCTAAGCCTGCCTCTCCTGTCCTGCCAGACTCTGGTTCCAAGCCAGTCTCTCCTGTACTGTCTGAATATCGTCCGAAGCCCCTCTCTCCTACCCGGTATGATTCTCGTCCCAAGACTCTCTTTTCTGTCCTGTCTTACTCTCGTCCCAAGCCCCTCTCTCCTACCCTGTCTGACTATCGTCCCAAGCCTCTCTCCTGTCGAGCTTGACTCTCGTCACAAGCCTCTCTCTCCTCTCCTGCCTGACTCTCGTCCCAGTCCACTCTCTCCCGTCCTGACTGACTCTCGTCCCAAGCATTTTTCTCTTAATTCGCTGGATCTCCTTCCAAGCCCTTCTCTTCTACCTTTCATGACTCTCGTCTCAAGCCTCTCTATCCTGTCATGCCTGACTGTCGTCCGAAGCCTCTCTCTCCTGTCCTGCCTGACTGTCGTCACAAGCGTCTATCTCCTGTTTTGCCTGACTCTCGTCACAAGTCTCTCTCTCCGGTCCTGCCTGACTCTCGTCCCAAGCCTCTCTCTCCTGTACTCCTTGGCTCTCGTCCCAAGCCTCTTCCTCTTGTCCTGCCTGACAGTCATCCCAAACCTCTTTCTCCTGTCCTACCTGACTTTCATCCCAAGCCTCCTTCTCCTGTTCTAGCTGACTCTCGTCCCAAACAAATTTCTCCTGTACTGCCTGAATATCATCCGAAGCCACTCTCTCCTACCCGGTATGATTGTCGTCCCAAGACTCTCTTTTTTGTCCTGCCTTACTCTCGTCCTAAGCCCCTCTCTCCTACCCTGTCTGACTCTCGTCCCAAGCCTCTCTCCTGTCGAGCTTAACTCTCGTCCCAAGCCTCTCTCCTGTCGAGCTTGACTCTCCTCCCAAGCCTCTCTCTCCTCTAATGCCTGACTCTTGTCTCAGTCCACTCTCTCCTGTCCTGACTGATTCTCGTCCCAAGCTACTTTCTCCTAATTCACTGGATCTCGTTCCAAACCCTTCTCTTCTACCTTACCTGACTCTCGTCCCAAGCCTCTCTATCCTGTCCTGCCTGACTGTCGTCCGAAGCCTCTCTCTCCTGTCCTGCCTGACTGTCGTCCCAAGCGTCTATAACCTCTTTTTCCTGACTCTCGTTCCAAGTCTCTCTCTCCGGTCCTGCCTGACTCTCGTCCCAAGCCTCTCTCTCCTGTCCTCCCTGGCTCTCGTCCTAATCCTCTTTCTCCTGTCCTGCCTGACTGTCATCCCAAGCCTCTTTCTCCTGTCTTGCCTGACTCTCGTCCCAAACCTCCCTCTCCTCTCCTGCCTGACTCTCGTCCCAAGACTCTCTCTCCTGTCCTGCCTGACTCTCGTCCGAGGCCTCACTCTACTGTCCTGCCTGACTCGCGTCCCAGGGCTATCTCTCCTGTCCTGCCTGAATATCATCCCAAGACACTCTCTCCTTTCCTGCCAGACTCTGGTTCTAAGCCAATCTCTCCTGTACTGTCTGAATATTGTCCGAAGCTCCTCTCTCCTACCCGGTATGATTCTCGTCCCAAGCCACTCTTTTCTGTCCTGCCTTACTCTCGTCCCAAGCCCCTCTCTCCTACCCTTTCTGACTCTGGTCCCAAGCCTCTCTCCTGTCGAGCTTGACTCTCGTCCAAAGCCTGTCTCTACTCTCCTGCCTGACTCTCGTCCCAGTCCACTCTCTCCTGTCCTGACTGACTCTCGTTCCAAGCCTTTTTCTCTTAATTCGCTGGATCTCCTTCCAAGCCCTTCTCTTCTACCTTTCATGACTCTTGTCTCAAGCCTCTCTATCCTGTCCTGCCTGACTGTCGTCCGAAGCCTCTCTCTCCTGTCCTGCCTGACTCTCGTCACAAGAGTCTATCTCCTGTTTTGCCTGACTCTCGTCACAAGTCTCTCTCTCCGGTCCTGCCTGACTCTCGTCCCAATCCTCTCTCTCCTGCCCACCTTCACTCTCGTCCCAAGCCTCTTTTTCTCTCCTGTCGTGCCTGACTCTCTCCTCAAGCCTCTCTCTCCTATCCTGAATGACTCTTGTCCCAAGTCTGTCTCTACTGTCCTGCCTGACTATCGTCCCAATCTTCTCTCTCCTGTCCTGCCTGACTCTCGTCCCAAGCTTTTCTCTCCTATCTTCCCTGACACTGGGCCCATGCCTCTATGTCCAGTCCTGCCTGACTTTCGTCCCAAACCTCTCTCTCCTGTCCTGCCTGACTCTCGCCCCATGCCTCTCTCTCTTGTTCTGCCTGATTCTCCTCCCAAGCCTGTCTCTCTTACCCTGCCTAACTGTCGTCCCAAGCCTCTCTCTCCTGTCTTGCCTGACTCTCGTCGCAAACCTCCATCTCTTGTCCTAGCTGACTCTCGTCCCCAGTCTCTCTCTCCTGTCATGCCTGACTCTCGTCCCAAGCCTCTCTCTCCTGTCCTGCCTAACTCTCGTCCCAAGCCTCTCTCTCCTATCCTGCCTGGCTCGGTCACAAGCCTCTTTCTCCTCTCATGCCTGACTCTCGTCCCAAGCCTCTCTTTCCTGTCCTGCCTGACTCTCGTCCTAAGCCTGTCTCCCCTGTCCTTCCTGACTCTCGTCCCAAGCTTGTCTCTCCTGCCCACCGTGACACTCTTCCAAAGACTAGCTCTCCTACTTTGCCTGACTGTCGTCAAAAGCCTCTCTCTCCTGTCCTGCCTGACTCTCTCCATAAGCCTGTCTCTCCTGTCCTACCTGAATCTCGTTCCCAGCCTCTCTCTCCTGTCCTGCCTGACTCTCGTCCCAAGCCTCTCTACCTTGTCCTACATGATTCTCCTCCCAAGACTCTCTCTCCTCTCCTGCCTGGCTCTCGTCCCAAGCCTCTCTCTCCTGTCTTCCCTGACTTTCTTCCCAACCCTCTCTCTGCTGTCCTTCCTGACTCTCGTCCCATGTTTCTCTCTCCGGTCCGGCCTGACTCTCGTCCCAAGACTCTCTGTTCTGTCCTGCCTGACTCTTGTCCCAAGCCTGTCTCTCCTGCACTGCTTGTCTTTCTTCCCAAGCCCCTCTCTCCTACCCAGACTTATTCTCGTCCTAAACTCTCTCTCCATTCCTGTCTGACTCTCTTCCCATGCCTATCTCTCTCACACTGCCTGAATCTAGTCCCAAGCCTCTCTCTCCTGTCCTGCCTAACTCTCGTCCCAAGCCTCTCTCTCCCATTCTGCCTGGCTCGGTCACAAGCCTCTTTCTCCTCTCATGCCTGACTCTCGTCCCAAGCCTCTCTTTCCTGTCCTGCCTGACTCTCGTCCAAAGCCTGTCTCCCCTGTCCTTCCTGACTCTCGTCCCAAGCCTGTCTCTCCTGCCCTACGTGACACTCTTCCAAAGCCTAGCTCTCCTACTTTGCCTGACTGTCGTCAAAAGCCTCTCTCTCCTGTCCTGCCTGACTCTCTCCATAAGCCTGTCTCTCCTGTCCTACCTGAATCTCGTTCCCAGCCTCTCTCTCCTGTCCTGCCTGACTCTCGTCCCAAGCCTCTCTACCTTGTCCTACATGATTCTCCTCCCAAGACTCTCTCTCCTCTCCTGCCTGGCTCTCGTCCCAAGCCTCTCTCTCCTGTCTTCCCTGACTTTCTTCCCAACCCTCTCTCTGCTGTCCTTCCTGACTCTCGTCCCATGTTTCTCTCTCCGGTCCGGCCTGACTCTCGTCCCAAGACTCTGTTCTGTCCTGCCTGACTCTTGTCCCAAGCCTATCTCTCCTGCACTGCTTGTCTTTCTTCCCAAGCCCCTCTCTCCTACCCAGACTTATTCTCGTCCTAAACTCTCTCTCCATTCCTGTCTGACTCTCTTCCCATGCCTATCTCTCTCACACTGCCTGAATCTAGTCCCAAGCCTCTCTCTCCTGTCCTGCCTAACTCTCGTCCCAAGCCTCTCTCTCCTGACCTGCCTGACTCTCGTCCCATTCCTCTCTCTCCTGTCCTGCCTGACTCTCATCACAAGCCTCTCTCTCCTGTCCTGCCTGACTGCCGTCCCAAGCATCTCTCTCCTGTCCTGCCTGACTCTCGTCCCAAGCCTCTCTCTCCGGTTCTACCTGACTCTCGTCACAAGCCTCTCTCTCTTGTCCTGCCTGACTCTCGTCACAAGCTTCTCTCTCCTCTCCTGCCTGACACGGGTCCCAGGCCTCTATCCCCTGTCCTGCCTGAATCTCACCCTAACCCTCTCTCTCCTGTCCTGCCTGACTCTCTTCCCAAGCCTCTCTCTCCTACCCTGCCTGACCGTCGTCCCAAGCCTCTCTCTCTTCTGTCCTGCCTGACTCTCTTCAAGACTCTCTCCTGCCATATCTGACTCTCGTGCCAAGCCTCTCTCCCCTGTCCTTCTTGACTTTCGTCCTAAGCCTGCCTCTCCTGTCCTGCCCCTCTCTCCTCTAGTGTCTTACTCTCGTCCCAAGACTCTCTCTCCTGTCATGACTAGCTCTCACCTCAAGCCTCTCTATCCTCTCATACCTGACTCTCGTACCAACCCTCTTTCTCCTGTCCTGCCTGACTCTCGTCCGAAGACTCCCTCTCCTGTCCTGCCTGACTCTCGTCACAATCTCTCCTGTACTGCCTGAATTTCGTCCGAAGCTCCTCTCTCCTACCCGGTATGATTCTCACCCCAAGCCTCTCTTTTCTGTCTTGCCTTACTCTCGTCCCAAGCACCTCACTCCTACCCTGCCTGACTCTCGTCCCAAGCCTCTCTCTTGTCGAGCTTGACTCTCGTCGCAAGCCTCTCTCTCCTCTCCTGCCTGACTCTCGTCCCAGTCCACTCTCTCCTGTCCTGACTGACTCTCGTCCGAAGCCTCTTTTTCCTAATTCCCTGGATCTCGTTCCAAGCCCTTCTCTTCTTCCTTTCCTGACTCTCGTCCCAAGCCTCTCTATCCTGTCCTGCCTGACTGTCGTCCGAAGCCTCTCTCCTGTCCTGCCTGACTCTCGTACCAAGCGTCTATCTCCTCATTTTCCTGACTCTCGTTCCAAGTCTCTCTCTCCGATCCTGCCTGACTCTCGTCCCAAGCCTCTCTCTCTCCTGTCCTCCCTGACTCTCGTCTCAAGCCACTATCTCCTGTCCTGCCTGACTGTCATCCCAAGCCTCTTTCTCCTGTCTTGCCTGACTCTCGTCCCAAACCTCCCTCTCCTCTCCTGCCTGACTCTCGTCCCAAGACTCTCTCCTGTCCTGCCTGACTCTCGTCCTAGGCCTCACTCTACTGTCCTGCCTGACTCGCGTCCCAGGGATATCTCTCCTGTCCTCTCTGACTCTCGTCCCAAGCCACTATCTCCTGTCCTTCCTGAGTCTCGTCCCAAGCCTCTCTCTCCTGCCCTTCTTCACTCTCGTCCCAAGCCTCTTTTTCTCTCCTGTCGTGCCTGACTCTCTCCTCAAGCTTCTCTCTCCTATCCTGCCTGACTCTCGTCCCAAGTCTGTCTCTACTGTCCTGCCTGACTATCGTCACAAGCCTCTCTCTCCTGTCCTGCCTGACTCTCGTTCCAAGATTTTCTCTCCTATTTTGCCTGACACTCGGCACAGCCTCTATCTCCAGTCTTGCATGACTCTCGTCCCATGCCTCTCTCTCCTGTCCTTCCTGACTCTCGTCCTAAGCCTCTCTCTCTCCTATCCTGCCTGACTCTCGTCCCAAGCCTCTCTCTCCTGTCCTGCCTAACTCTCGTCCCAAGCCTCTCTCTCCTACCCTGCCTGACTCGGTGACAAGCCTCTCTCTCCTCTCATGCCAGACTCTCGTCCCAAGCCTCTCTGATCTGTCCTGCCTGACTCTCGTCCTAAGCCTCTCTCACCTGTCCTTCCTGACTCTCGTCCCAAGCCTGTCTCTCCTGCCCACCCTGACTCTCTTCCCAAGACTCTCCTACTCTGCCTGTCGTCAAAAGCCTCTCTCTCCTGTCCTGCCTGACTCTCTCCACAAGCCTCTCTCTCCTGTTCTTCCTGACTCTCGTCCCCGGCCTCTCTCTCCTGTCGTGCCTGACTCTCGTCCCAAGCCTCTCTACCTTGTCCTACCTGACTTTCGTCCCAAGCCTCTCTCTCCTCTCCTGCCTGACTCTCGTTTCAATCCTCTCTCTCCTGTCTTGCCTGACTATCTTCAAAAGCCTCTCTCTCCTGTCCTTCCTGACTCTCGTCCCATGCTTCCCTCTCCCGTCCACCCTGACTCTCGTCCCAAGCCTCTCTCTTCTGTCCTGCCTGACTCTCATCACAAGCCTCTCTCTCCTGTCCTGCTTGACTGCCATCCCAAGCCTCTCTCTCCTTTCCTGCCTGACTCTCGTCCCAAGTCTCTCTCTCCTGTCCTGTCTGACTCTCTTCCCAAGCCTCTCTCTCCTAACCTTCCTGACCGTTGCCCAAGCCTCTCTCTCCTGTCCTGCCCGACTCTCTCGTCAGGCCTATCTCTACTGTCCTTCCTGACTCTCGTCCCAAGCCTCTCTCCTCTGTCCTTCCTGACTCTCGTCCCAAGCCTCTCTCTTCTGTCCTGCCTGACTCACATCAAGAGCCTCTCTCTCCTGTCCTGCCTGACTCTCGTCTCAAGGCTCTCTTTCCTTTACTGCCTGACTATCTCCAAGCCTCTCTCTCCTGTCCTGCCTGACTCTCGTCCAGAGTCTCTCCTCCATTTCTGCCTGACCTCGTCCCAGCCTCTTGCTCCAGTCCTGCCTGACTCTCGTCCCATGCCT
Organism: Panulirus ornatus; assembly: GCF_036320965.1. Taxonomy (NCBI): domain Eukaryota; kingdom Metazoa; phylum Arthropoda; class Malacostraca; order Decapoda; family Palinuridae; genus Panulirus; species Panulirus ornatus. Next base: position 340,347 of record NC_092277.1, on the reverse strand, counting down.
CTCTCTCCTGCCCTGCCTAATCTCATCCTCAAGCCTCTCTCTCATCTCATACCTCACTCTCGTACAAATCTCTTTCTCCTGTCCTGCCTGACTCTCGTCCCAGGCCTCTCTTTCCTGTCCTGCATAACTTTCGTCCCAAGCCCCTCTCTCCTCTCCTGCCTGACTCTCGTCTCAATCCTCTCTCTCCAGTCCTGCCTGATTATCTCCTTAAGCCTCTATCTCCTGTCTTGCCTGACTCTCGTCCGAAGCCTCACTCTCCTGTCCTGCCTGACTTTCGTTGCAAGCCTCTCTCTCCTGTCTTGTCTCACTGTCGTCCCAAGCCTCTTTCTGCTATCCTACCTGCCTCTCGTCCCAAGCCTCTTTCTCATACTTGCCTGACTCTCGTCCCTAGCCCTTCTCTCATACTGTGCCTGACTCTCGTCCCAAGCCTCTCTCACCTGTCGTGCCTGACTCTCGTCCTAAGCCTCTCTCTCCTGTCCAGTCTGACTCTCGTCCCAAGCCCTTCTCTCCTCTACTGCCTGACTCTTTTCTCAAGCCTCTATCTCCTGTCCTGACTGACTCTCACCTCAAGCCTCTCTCTCCTCTCATACCTGACTCACGTACCAACCCTCTTTCTCCTGTCCTGCCTGAATATCGTCACAGGCCTCTCTCTCCTGTCCTGCATAACTTTCGTCCCAAGCCCCTCTCTCCTCTCCTGCCTGACTCTCGTCTCAAGCCTCTCTCTCCTGTCCTGCCTGACTTTCGTCCGAGGCTTCTCTCTCCTGTCCCGCCTGACTCGTCCTAACACTCTCTCTCCTGTCCTAATTGACTCTCGTCCCAACCCTCTCTCTCTTCTACCCTGCCTGACCGTCGTACCAACCCTCTCTCTCCTGTCCTGCCTGATTCTCTTGTCAAGCATCTGTCTCCTGCTCTGCCTGACTCTCGTCCCAAGCTTTTCTCCCTTGTCCTGCGTGACTCTGCTCCCAAGCCTCTCTCTCGACCCATGCCTCTCTCTTCTTTCCTACGTGACTCTCATCTTATGCCTCTCTCTCCTGTCCTTCCTGACTCTCGTCCCAAGCCTCTTTCTCCTGTTCTGCCTGACTCTAGTCCCAAGCCTATCTCTCTGGTTTTTGCTTGACTCTCGTCCCAAACCCTTCTCTCCTACCCAGCCTGACTCTCGTCCCAAGATCTCTTTCCAGGCCTGAAAGCCTCTCGTCCCATGACTCTCTCTCCTGTCATGCCTTACTCTCGTCCCAAGCTTCTCTCTCCTGTCCTGCCTGTCTCTAGTCCCGGTCTTCTCTCTCCTGTTCTGCCTGATTCTCGTCCAGAGCCTCTCTCTCCTGTAATGCCTAACTCTCGTCCCAAGCATCTCTCTCCTCTCTTGCCTGACTCTCGTCCCAAGCCTCTCTCTCCTCTACTGCCTGACTCTCGTCCCCAAGCCTCTCTCTCTGATTCTAATTGACACTTTCCCAAGCCTCTCTCTCCTGTCCTGCCTTACTCTCCTCGCAAGCCTCTCTATCTTGTCCTGCCTGACTCTCGGTCCAAGACTCTCTCTCCTGTCCTGCCTGACTCTCGTTCCAAGTCTCTCTCTCCTGACCTGTCCGACTCTCGTCCCAAGCATCTCTCTCCTCTCTCTTGCCTGACTCTCGTCCCAAGCCTCTCTCTCCTCTACTGCCTGACTCTCGTCCCCAAGCCTCTCTCTCTGATTCTAATTGACACTTTCCCAAGCCTCTCTCTCCTGTCCTGCCTGACTCTCCTCGCAATCCTCTCTATCTTGTCCTGCCTGACTCTCGGTCCAAGACTCTCTCTCCTGTCCTGCCTGACTCTCGTTCCAAGTCTCTCTCTCCTGACCTGTCCGACTCTCGTCCCAAGCCTCTCTCTCTTGTCCTGCCTGACTCCTGTCCCAAGCTTCTCTCTCTTGTCCTGCATGACTCTCATCCCAAGTCTCTTTTTCCTACTTGCCTGACTCTGCCCATAACCCTTCTTTCCTACCCTGACTGATTCTCGTCCCAATCCTCTCTTTCCTGTGATGCCTGACTCTCGTCCCAAGCCAATCTCTCCTGTACTGCCTGAATATCGTCCAAAGCCCCTCTCTCCAACCCGGCATGATTCTCGTCCCAAGCCTCTCTTTTCTGTCCTGCTTTACTCTCTGCCTCTTTCTCCTACCCTGCCTGACTCTCGTCCCAAGCCTCTCTCCTGTCGAGCTTGACTTTCGTCCCAAGCCTCTCTCTCCTCTCCTGTCTGACTCTCGTCACGTTCCACTCTCTCCTGTCCTGACTCACTCTCGTCCCAAACCTCTTTCTCCTAATTGCCTAACTCTCGTTCGAAGCCCTTTTCGTCAACCTTCCTGACTCTCGTCCCAAGCCTCTCTCTCCTGTCCTGTCTGACTGTCGTCCCAAGCCTCTCCTTCCTGTCGTGCCTGACTCTCGTCCCAAGCGTCTATCTCCTGTTTTGCATGACTCTTATCCCAAGTCTCTCTCTCCGGTCATGCCTGACTCTCGTCCCAAGCCTCTCTCTCCTGTCCTTCCTGACTCTCGTCCCAAGGCTCTTTCTCCTGCTCTGCATGACTGTCATCCCAAGCCTCTTTCTCCTGTCTTGATTGACTCTCTTCCCAAACCTCCCTCTCCTCTCCTGCCTGACTCAGGTCCCAAGGCTTTCTCTCCTCTCCTGTCTGACTCTTGTCCGAGGCCTCCCTCTCCTGTCCTGCCTGACTCTCGTCCCAAGCCTCTCTATCCTGTCCTGCCTGACTGTCGTCCGAAGGCTCTCTCTCCTGTCCTGCCTGACTGTCGTCCTAAGCGTCTATATCCTCTCTTGCCTGAGTCTCGTCCTAAGTCTCTCTCTCCGGTAATACCTGAATCTCGTCCCAAGCCTCTCTCTCCTGTCCTCTATGACTCTCGTCCCAAGCCTCTTTCTACTGTCCTGCCTGACTGTCATCCCAAGCCTCTTTCTCCTGTCTTACCTGACTCTCGTCCCAAGCCTTTCGCTCCTGTCCTCCCTGACTCTCGTCCCAAGCCTCTTTCTCCTGTCCTGCCTGACTGTCATACCAAGCCTCTTTCTCCTGTCTTGCCTGACTCTCTTCCCAAACCTCCCTCTCCTCTCCTGCCTGACTCAGGTCCCAAGACTCTGTCTCCTGTCCTGCCTGACTTTCGTCCGAGGCCTCCCTCTACTATCCTGCCTGACTCGCGTCCCAGGGATATCTCTCCTGTCCTCTCTGACTCTCGTCCCAAGCCACTATCTCCTGTCCTTCCTGAGTCTCGTCGTAAGCCTCTCTCTCCTGCCCTCCTTGACTCGCGTCACAAGACACTTTCTCCTACCCTGCCTGACTCTCGTCTCAAGCCTCTCTCTCCTGTCCTGCCTGATTCGCTTGTCAAGCATCTGTCTCCTGTTCTGCCTGACTCTCGTCCCAAGCTTTTCTCCCTTGTCCTGCGTGACTCTGCTCCCAAGCCTCTCTCTCGACCCATGCCTCTCTCTTCTTTCCTACGTGACTCTCATCTTATGCCTCTCTCTCCTGTCCTTCCTGACTCTCGTCCCAAGCCTCTCTCTCCTGTTCTGCCTGACTCTCGTCCCAAGCCTATCTCTCTGGTCTTGCTTGACTCTCGTCCCAAACCCTTCTCTCCTACCCAGCCTGACTCTCGTCCCAAGATCTCTTTCCAGGCCTGAAAGCCTCTCGTCCCATGACTCTCTCTCCTGTCATGCCTTACTCTCGTCCCAAGCTTCTCTCTCCTGTCCTGCCTGTCTCTAGTCCCGGTCTTCTCTCTCCTGTTCTGCCTGATTCTCGTCCAGAGCCTCTCTCTCCTGTAATGCCTAACTCTCGTCCCAAGCATCTCTCTCCTCTCTTGCCTGACTCTCGTCCCAAGCCTCTCTCTCCTCTACTGCCTGACTCTCGTCCCCAAGCCTCTCTCTCTGATTCTAATTGACACTTTCCCAAGCCTCTCTCTCCTGTCCTGCCTGACTCTCCTCGCAAGCCTCTCTATCTTGTCCTGCCTGACTCTCGGTCCAAGACTCTCTCTCCTGTCCTGCCTGACTCTCGTTCCAAGTCTCTCTCTCCTGACCTGTCCGACTCTCGTCCCAAGCCTCTCTCTCTTGTCCTGCCTGACTCCTGTCCCAAGCTTCTCTCTCTTGTCCTGCATGACTCTCATCCCAAGTCTCTTTTTCCTACTTGCCTGACTCTGCCCATAACCCTTCTTTCCTACCCTGACTGATTCTCGTCCCAATCCTCTCTTTCCTGTGATGCCTGACTCTCGTCCCAAGCCAATCTCTCCTGTACTGCCTGAATATCGTCCAAAGCCCCTCTCTCCTACCCGGCATGATTCTCGTCCCAAGCCTCTCTTTTCTGTCCTGCTTTACTCTCTGCCTCTTTCTCCTACCCTGCCTGACTCTCGTCCCAAGCCTCTCTCCTGTCGAGCTTGACTTTCGTCCCAAGCCTCTCTCTCCTCTCCTGTCTGACTCTCGTCACGTTCCACTCTCTCCTGTCCTGACTCACTCTCGTCCCAAACCTCTTTCTCCTAATTGCCTAACTCTCGTTCGAAGCCCTTTTCGTCAACCTTCCTGACTCTCGTCCCAAGCCTCTCTCTCCTGTCCTGTCTGACTGTCGTCCCAAGCCTCTCCTTCCTGTCGTGCCTGACTCTCGTCCCAAGCGTCTATCTCCTGTTTTGCATGACTCTTATCCCAAGTCTCTCTCTCCGGTCATGCCTGACTCTCGTCCCAAGCCTCTCTCTCCTGTCCTTCCTGACTCTCGTCCCAAGGCTCTTTCTCCTGCTCTGCATGACTGTCATCCCAAGCCTCTTTCTCCTGTCTTGATTGACTCTCTTCCCAAACCTCCCTCTCCTCTCCTGCCTGACTCAGGTCCCAAGGCTCTCTCTCCTCTCCTGTCTGACTCTTGTCCGAGGCCTCCCTCTCCTGTCCTGCCTGACTCTCGTCCCAAGCCTCTCTATCCTGTCCTGCCTGACTGTCGTCCGAAGGCTCTCTCTCCTGTCCTGCCTGACTGTCGTCCTAAGCGTCTATATCCTCTCTTGCCTGAGTCTCGTCCTAAGTCTCTCTCTCCGGTAATACCTGAATCTCGTCCCAAGCCTCTCTCTCCTGTCCTCTATGACTCTCGTCCCAAGCCTCTTTCTACTGTCCTGCCTGACTGTCATCCCAAGCCTCTTTCTCCTGTCTTACCTGACTCTCGTCCCAAACCTCTCTCTCCTCTCCTGCCTGCCTCTCGTCCCAAGACTCTCTCTCCTGTCATGCCTGATTCTCGTCCTAGGCCTCCCTCTACCGTCCTCCCTGACTCTCGTCCAAGGGCTCTATCTCCTATCCTGCCTGACTTTCGTCCCAAGCCACTCTCTCCTGTCCTTCCTGAGACTCGTCCCAAGCCTCTCTCTCCTGCCCTCCTTCACTCTCGTCCCAAGCCTCTTTTTCCTACCCAGCCTGAATTTCGTCTCAAGCCTCTCTCTCCTGTCGTGCCTGACTCTTCTCCTCAAGCCTCTCTCTCCTATCCTGCCTGACTCTCGTCCCAAGTCTGTCTTTACTGTCCTGCCTGACTCTCGTCCCAAGACTCTCTCTCCTGTCGTGCCTGACTCTCGTCCCAAGCCTCTCTCTCCTCCCCTGCCTGACTATCGTCCCGGTCCATTCTCTCCTGTCCTGACTGACTCTCGTCCCAAGCCTCTTTCTCCTAATTGCCTGACTCTCGTTCGAAGCCTTTCTCTCCTACCCTTCCTGACTCTCGTCCCAAACTTCTCCCTCCTGTCGTGCCTGACTGTCGTCCGAAGCCTCTCTCTCCTGTCCTGCCTGACTCTCGTCCCAAGCGTCTATCTCCTCTCTTGCCTGACTCTCGTCCCAAGTCCCTCTCTCCGGTCCTGCCTGGCTCTCGTCCCAAGCCTTTCGCTCCTGTCCTCCCTGACTCTCGTCCCAAGCCTTTTTCTCCTGTCCTGCCTGACTGTCATCCCAAGCCTCTTTCTCCTGTCTTGCCTGACTCTCTTCCCAAACCTCTCTCTCCTCTCCTGCCTGACTCAGGTCCCAAGACTCTGTCTCCTGTCCTGCCTGACTTTCGTCCGAGGCCTCCCTTTACTGTCCTGCCTGACTCTCGTCTAGGGGTCTCTCTCCTGTCCTGCCTGACTCTCGTCCCAAGCCACTCTCTCCTCTCCTTCCTGAGTCTCGTCGTAAGCCTCTCTCTCCTGCCCTCCTTGACTCACGTCACAGGCCACTTTCTCCTACCCTGCCTGACTCTCGTCTCAAGCCTCTCTCTACGGTCGTGCCTGACTCTCTCCTGAAGCCCCTCTCTCCTATCCTGCCTGACTCTCGTTCCAAGTCTGTCTCTACTGTCCTGCCTGACTATCGTCCCAAGCTTCTCTCTCCTTTTCTGCGTGATTCTCGTCCCAAGCTTTTCTCTCCTATCTTGCCTTACACTCGTCCCAGGCCTCTATATCCTGTCCTTCCTGACTCTCGTCCCAAGCCTGTCCTTTCCTGCCTGACTCTCGTCCCATGCCGCTCTCTTCTGTTCTGCCTGACTCTCCTCTCAAGCCTCTGTCTCTTCACCTGCCTGTCTGTCGTCAAAAGCCTCTCTCTCCTGTACTGTCTGACCCTCTCCTCAAGCCTCTCTCTCCTGTCCTGACTGACTCTCGTCAAAAGCCTATCTCTCCTGTACTGCTTTTCATTCGTCCCAAGCCCCTCTCTCCTACCCAGCCTTACTCTGGTCCTAAGCTCTCTCTCCAGGCCTGTCTGACTCTCATCCCAAGCCTCTCTCTCTCACACTGCCTGACTCTAGTCCCAAGCCTCTCTCTCCTGTCCTGCCTGACTCTCGTCCCAAGCCCCTTTCTCCTCTCCTGCCTTACTCTCCTCCCAAGCCTCTCTCTCAGGTCATGACTAGCTCTCACCTCAAGCCTCTCTCTACTCTCATACCTGACTCTCGTACCAACCCTCTTTCTCCTGTTCTTCCTTACTCTCATCCCAAGCCTCCCTCTCCTGTCCTGCCTGACTCTCGTCCCAAGCCAATATCTCCTGTACTGCCTGAATATCGTCCGAAGCCCCTCTCTCTTACCCGGTATGATCCTCGTCCCAAGCCTCTCTTTTCTGTCCTGCCTTACTCTCGTCCCAAGCCCCTCTCTCCTACCCTGCCTGAGTCTCGTCCCAACCCTCACTCCTGTCCAGTTTGACTCTCGTCCCAAGCCGCTCTCTCTTCTCCTGTCTGATTCTCGTCCCAGTCCACTCTCTCCTCTCCTGCTTGACTCTCGTCTCAAGCCTCTCTCTCCAGTCCTGGCTGACTCTCTCCTTAAGCCTCTATCTCCTGTCTTGCCTGACTCTCGTCCGAAGCCTCTCTCTCCTGTCCTGCCTGACTGTCGTCCCAAGCCTCTTTCTGCTATCATACCTGACTTTCGTCCCAAGCCTCTTTCTCATACTTGCCTGACTCTCGTCCCTATCCCTTCTCTCCTACCCTGCCTGACTCTCGTCCCAAGACTCTCTCACCTGTCGTGCCTGACTCTCGTCCTAGGCCTCCCTCTACTGTCCTCCCTGACTCTCGTCCAAGGGCTCTATCTCCTATCCTGCCTGACTTTCGTCCCAAGCCACTCTCTCCTGTCCTTCCTGAGACTCGTCCCAAGCCTCTCTCTCCTGCCCTCCTTCACTCTCGTCCCAAGCCTCTTTTTCCTACCCTGCCTGACTCTCGTCTCAAGCCTCTCTCTCCTGTCGTGCCTGACTCTTCTCCTCAAGCCTCTCTCTCCTATCCTGCCTGACTCTCGTCCCAAGTCTGTCTCTACTGTCCTGCCTGACTCTCGTCCCAAGACTCTCTCTCCTGTCGTGCCTGACTCTCGTCCCAAGCCTCTCTCTCCTCCCCTGCCTGACTATCGTCCCGGTCCACTCTCTCCTGTCCTGACTGACTCTCGTCCCAAGCCTCTTTCTCCTAATTGCCTGACTCTCGTTCGAAGCCTTTCTCTCCTACCCGTCCTGACTCTCGTCCCAAACCTCTCCCTCCTGTCGTGCCTGACTGTCGTCCGAAGCCTCTCTCTCCTGTCCTGCCTGACACTCGTCCCAAGCTTCTATCTCCTCTCTTGCCTGATTCTCGTCCCAAGTCCCTCTCTCCGGTCTTGCCTGACTCTCGTCCCAAGCCTTTCGCTCCTGTCCTCCCTAACTCTCGTCCCAAGCCTCTTTCTCCTGTCCTGCCTGACTGTCATCCCAAGCCTCTTTCTCCTGTCTTGCCTGACTCTCTTCCCAAACCTCCCTCTCCTCTCCTGCCTGACTCAGGTCCCAAGACTCTGTCTCCTGTCCTGCCTGACTTTCGTCCGAGGCCTCCCTCTACTATCCTGCCTGACTCGCGTCCCAGGGATATCTCTCCTGTCCTCTCTGACTCTCGTCCCAAGCCACTATCTCCTGTCCTTCCTGAGTCTCGTCGTAAGCCTCTCTCTCCTGCCCTCCTTGACTCGCGTCACAAGACACTTTCTCCTACCCTGCCTGACTCTCGTCTCAAGCCTCTCTCTCCTGTCCTGCCTGATTCGCTTGTCAAGCATCTGTCTCCTGTTCTGCCTGACTCTCGTCCCAAGCTTTTCTCCCTTGTCCTGCGTGACTCTGCTCCCAAGCCTCTCTCTCGACCCATGCCTCTCTCTTCTTTCCTACGTGACTCTCATCTTATGCCTCTCTCTCCTGTCCTTCCTGACTCTCGTCCCAAGCCTCTCTCTCCTGTTCTGCCTGACTCTCGTCCCAAGCCTATCTCTCTGGTTTTTGCTTGACTCTCGTCCCAAACCCTTCTCTCCTACCCAGCCTGACTCTCGTCCCAAGATCTCTTTCCAGGCCTGAAAGCCTCTCGTCCCATGACTCTCTCTCCTGTCATGCCTTACTCTCGTCCCAAGCTTCTCTCTCCTGTCCTGCCTGTCTCTAGTCCCGGTCTTCTCTCTCCTGTTCTGCCTGATTCTCGTCCAGAGCCTCTCTCTCCTGTAATGCCTAACTCTCGTCCCAAGCATCTCTCTCCTCTCTCTTGCCTGACTCTCGTCCCAAGCCTCTCTCTCCTCTACTGCCTGACTCTCGTCCCCAAGCCTCTCTCTCTGATTCTAATTGACACTTTCCCAAGCCTCTCTCTCCTGTCCTGCCTGACTCTCCTCGCAAGCCTCTCTATCTTGTCCTGCCTGACTCTCGGTCCAAGACTCTCTCTCCTGTCCTGCCTGACTCTCGTTCCAAGTCTCTCTCTCCTGACCTGTCCGACTCTCGTCCCAAGCCTCTCTCTCTTGTCCTGCCTGACTCCTGTCCCAAGCTTCTCTCTCTTGTCCTGCATGACTCTCATCCCAAGTCTCTTTTTCCTACTTGCCTGACTCTGCCCATAACCCTTCTTTCCTACCCTGACTGATTCTCGTCCCAATCCTCTCTTTCCTGTGATGCCTGACTCTCGTCCCAAGCCAATCTCTCCTGTACTGCCTGAATATCGTCCAAAGCCCCTCTCTCCTACCCGGCATGATTCTCGTCCCAAGCCTCTCTTTTCTGTCCTGCTTTACTCTCTGCCTCTTTCTCCTACCCTGCCTGACTCTCGTCCCAAGCCTCTCTCCTGTCGAGCTTGACTTTCGTCCCAAGCCTCTCTCTCCTCTCCTGTCTGACTCTCGTCACGTTCCACTCTCTCCTGTCCTGACTCACTCTCGTCCCAAACCTCTTTCTCCTAATTGCCTAACTCTCGTTCGAAGCCCTTTTCGTCAACCTTCCTGACTCTCGTCCCAAGCCTCTCTCTCCTGTCCTGTCTGACTGTCGTCCCAAGCCTCTCCTTCCTGTCGTGCCTGACTCTCGTCCCAAGCGTCTATCTCCTGTTTTGCATGACTCTTATCCCAAGTCTCTCTCTCCGGTCATGCCTGACTCTCGTCCCAAGCCTCTCTCTCCTGTCCTTCCTGACTCTCGTCCCAAGGCTCTTTCTCCTGCTCTGCATGACTGTCATCCCAAGCCTCTTTCTCCTGTCTTGCATGACTCTCTTCCCAAACCTCCCTCTCCTCTCCTGCCTGACTCAGGTCCCAAGGCTCTCTCTCCTCTCCTGCCTGACTCTCGTCCGAGGCCTCCCTCTCCTGTCCTGCCTGACTCTCGTCCCAAGCCTCTCTATCCTGTCCTGCCTGACTGTCGTCCGAAGACTCTCTCTCCTGTCCTGCCTGACTGTCGTCCCAAGCGTCTATATCCTCTCTTGCCTGAGTCTCGTCCTAAGTCTCTCTCTCCGGTAATACCTGAATCTCGTCCCAAGCCTCTCTCTCCTGTCCTCTATGACTCTCGTCCCAAGCCTCTTTCTACTGTCCTGCCTGACTGTCATCCCAAGCCTCTTTCTCCTGTCTTACCTGACTCTCGTCCCAAACCTCTCTCTCCTCTCCTGCCTGCCTCTCGTCCTAAGACTCTCTCTCCTGTCATGCCTGACTCTCGTCCTAGGCCTCCCTCTACTGTCCTCCCTGACTCTCGTCCAAGGGCTCTATCTCCTATCCTGCCTGACTTTCGTCCCAAGCCACTCTCTCCTGTCCTTCCTGAGACTCGTCCCAAGCCTCTCTCTCCTGCCCTCCTTCACTCTCGTCCCAAGCCTCTTTTTCCTACCCTGCCTGACTCTCGTCTCAAGCCTCTCTCTCCTGTCGTGCCTGACTCTTCTCCTCAAGCCTCTCTCTCCTATCCTGCCTGACTCTCGTCCCAAGTCTGTCTCTACTGTCCTGCCTGACTCTCGTCCCAAGACTCTCTCTCCTGTCGTGCCTGACTCTCGTCCCAAGCCTCTCTCTCCTCCCCTGCCTGACTATCGTCCCGGTCCACTTCTCTCCTGTCCTGACTGACTCTCGTCCCAAGCCTCTTTCTCCTAATTGCCTGACTCTCGTTCGAAGCCTTTCTCTCCTACCCTTCCTGACTCTCGTCCCAAACTTCTCCCTCCTGTCGTGCCTGACTGTCGTCCGAAGCCTCTCTCTCCTGTCCTGCCTGACTCTCGTCCCAAGCGTCTATCTCCTCTCTTGCCTGACTCTCGTCCCAAGTCCCTCTCTCCGGTCCTGCCTGGCTCTCGTCCCAAGCCTTTCGCTCCTGTCCTCCCTGACTCTCGTCCCAAGCCTTTTTCTCCTGTCCTGCCTGACTGTCATCCCAAGCCTCTTTCTCCTGTCTTGCCTGACTCTCTTCCCAAACCTCTCTCTCCTCTCCTGCCTGACTCAGGTCCCAAGACTCTGTCTCCTGTCCTGCCTGACTTTCGTCCGAGGCCTCCCTTTACTGTCCTGCCTGACTCTCGTCTAGGGGTCTCTCTCCTGTCCTGCCTGACTCTCGTCCCAAGCCACTCTCTCCTCTCCTTCCTGAGTCTCGTCGTAAGCCTCTCTCTCCTGCCCTCCTTGACTCACGTCACAGGCCACTTTCTCCTACCCTGCCTGACTCTCGTCTCAAGCCTCTCTCTACGGTCGTGCCTGACTCTCTCCTGAAGCCCCTCTCTCCTATCCTGCCTGACTCTCGTTCCAAGTCTGTCTCTACTGTCCTGCCTGACTATCGTCCCAAGCTTCTCTCTCCTTTTCTGCGTGATTCTCGTCCCAAGCTTTTCTCTCCTATCTTGCCTTACACTCGTCCCAGGCCTCTATATCCTGTCCTTCCTGACTCTCGTCCCAAGCCTGTCCTTTCCTGCCTGACTCTCGTCCCATGCCGCTCTCTTCTGTTCTGCCTGACTCTCCTCTCAAGCCTGTCTCTTCACCTGCCTGTCTGTCGTCAAAAGCCTCTCTCTCCTGTACTGTCTGACCCTCT
>NC_092277.1:296560-328589 GCF_036320965.1 Panulirus ornatus | reverse complement strand
CCGAATCCTCTCTCTCCTGTCCTGCCTGACTCTCGCCACAAGCGTCTACATCCTTTTTTGCCTGACTCTCGTCCCAAGCCTCTCTCTCCCGTCCTCCCTGACTCTCGTCCCAAGCCTCTTTCTCTTGTCCTGCCTGACTGTCATCCCAAGCCTCTTTCTCCTGTCTTGCCTGACTCTCATCCCAAGCCTCCCTCTCCTGTTCTGGCTGACTCTCGTCCCAAACCAATTTCTCCTGTACTGCCTGAATATCGTCCGAAGCCCCTCTCTCCTACCCGGTATGATTATCGCCCCAAGCCTCTCTTTTCTGTCCTGCCTTACTCTCGTCCCAAGCCCCTCTCTCCTACCCTGCATGACTCTCGCCCCAAGCCTCTCTCTCCTCTCCAGCCTGACTCTCGTCCCAGTCCACTCTCTCCTGTCCTGATTGACTCTCGTCCCAAGCCTCTTTCTCCTAATTCCCTGGATCTCGTTCCAAGCCCTTCTCTTCTACCTTTCCTGACCTTCCTCTATCCTGACCTTCCTGCCTCTCGTCCCATACCTCTCTCTCCTGTCCTGCCTGACTCTCATCACAAGCCTCTCTCACCTCTCCTGCATGGCTCTCGTCCAAAGACTCTCTCTCCTGTCCTGACTGACTCTCGTCCCAGGCCTCCCTCTACTGTCCTGCCTGACTGTCGTCCCAGTGCTCTCTCTCCTGTCCTGCCTGACTCTCGTCCCAAGCCACTCTCTCCTGTCCTTCCTGAGTCTCGTCCAAAGCCTCTCTCTCCTGCCCTCCTTGACTCTCGTCTCAAGCCCTGCCTGACTCTCGTCTCAAGCCTCTCTCTCCTGTATTGCCTGACTCTCTCCTCAAGCCTCTCTCTCCTATCCTGCCTGATTGGGTCCCAAGCCTCTCTCTCCTCTCATGACAGACTCTCGTCCCCAGCCTCTCTCTCCTTTCGTGCCTGACTCTCGTCCAAAGCCTCTCTCTCCTACCCTGCCTGACCTTCGTCCGAAGCCTCTCTCTCCTGTCCTGCCTGACTCTCTCGTCCAGCATCTCTCTTCTGTCCTGCCTAACTCTCGTCAAAAGCCTCTCTACCTTGTCCTACCTGACTCTCGTCCGAAGTCTCTCTCCTGTCCTGCCTGACTCTCGTCCCAAGCCTCTCTCGCCTGTCTTGCCTGACTATCTTCGCAAGCCTCTCTCTCCTGTCCTACCTGACTCTCGTCCATGCTTCTCTCTCCCGTCCGGCCTGACTCTCGTCCCAAGACTCTCTGTTCTGTCCTGCCTGACTCTCGTTCCAAGCCTATCTCTCCTGCACTGCTTCTCTTTCTTCCCAAGCCCCTCTGTCCTACCCAGCCTTACTCTCGTCCTAAGCTCTCTCTCCAGTCCTCTCTGACTCTCATCCCAAGCCTCTCTCTCCTGTCTGCCTGACTCTCGTCCTAAGCCTCTCTCTCCTGACCTTCCTGACTCTCGTCCAATTCCTCTCTCCCCTGTCCTGCCTGACTCTCATCACAATCCTCTCTCTCCTCTCCTGCATGACTCTCGTCCAAAGACTCTCTCTCCTGTCCTGCCTGACTCTCGTCCTAGGCCTCCTTCTACTTTCCTGCCTGACTGTCGTCCCAGTGCTCTCTCTCCTGTCCTGCCTGACTCTCGTCCCAAGCCACTCTCTCCTCTCCTTCCTGAGTCTCGTCCCATGCCTTTCTCCTGCCCTCCTTGACTCTCGTTTCAAGCCACTTTCTCCTACCCTGCCTGACTCTCGTCTCAAGCCTCTCTCTCCAGTCGTGCCTGGCTCTATCCTTAATCCTCTCTCTCGTATTTTGCCTGACTCTCTCTCTACTGTACTGCCTGACTATCATCCCAAGCCTCTCTCTCATGTCCTCCCTGACTCTCGTCCCAAGCTTTTCCCTAATATCTTGCCTAACACTCGTCCCAGGCCTCTATCTCCTGTCCTGCCTGACTCTCGTCAAAAGCCTGTTTCTCCTGTCCTTCCTAACTCTCGTCCCATGCCTGTCTCTCCTGTTCTGCCTGACTCTCGTCTCAAGTCTCTCTCTCTTGTCCTGCCTGACTCTCATCCCATGCCTCTCTCTTCTGTCTTGCCTGACCCTCATCCTAAGCCCCTCTCTCCTGTCCTGCCTGACTCTCGTCCCAAGCCTCTCTACGATGTCCTACCTGACTCTCGTTCCAAGCCTCTCTCTCTCCTGTCCTGCCTGACTCTCATCCCATGCCTCTCTCTTTTGTCTTGCCTGACCCTCATCCCAAGCCTCTGTCTCCTGTCCTGCCTGACTCTCGTCCCAAGCCTCTCTCTCCTGTTCTGCCTGACTATCGTCCCAAGCCTCTCTCTCCTGTCCTCCCTAACTCTCGTCCCATGCCTCTCTCTCCCGTCCGGCCTGACTCTCGTCCCAAACCTCTCTGTTCTGTCCTGACTGACTCTCCTCAAAAGACTTTCTCTCCTGCACTGATTTTCTTTCGTCTCAAGCCCCTCTCTCCTACCCAGCCTTACTCTCGTCCTAAGCTCTCTCTCCAGGCAAGTCTGACTCTAATCCCAAGCCTCTGTCTCTCACACTGCTTGACTCTAGTCCCAAGCCTCTCTCTCCTGTCCTGCCTGACTCTCGTCATAAGAACGTCTCTCCTCTCCTGCCTTACTCTCCTCCAAAGCCCCTCTCTCCTGTCATGACTAGCTCTCACCTCGAGCCTCTCTCTCCACTCATACTTGCCTCTTGTACCAACCCTCTTTCTCATGTCCTGCCTGACTCTCGTTCTAAGCCTCCCTCTTCTCTCCAGCCTGACTCTTGTCCCAAGCCTCACTCCGCTGTTCTGCTTGACTCTCGTCCCAAGCCTGTCTCTCCTGTCATGCCTGACTGTCGTCCCAACTGTCTCTCTCCTACCCTGCCTGACTCTCGTACCAAGCCCCTCTCTCCTGTCCTGCCTGACTGTCGTCCGAAGGCTCTCTCTCCTGTTCTGCCTGACTCTCGTACCAAGCGTCTATCTCCTCTTTTTCCTGACTCTCGTCCTAGGCCTCTCTCTCCGGTCCTGCCTGACTCTCGTCCCAAGCCTCTCTCTCCTGTCCTCCCTGACTCTCGTCTTAAGCCTCTTTCTCCTGTCCTGCCTGACTGTCATCTCAAGCCTCTTTTTCCTGTCTTGCCTGACTCTCGTCCCAAACCTCCTTCTCCTCTCCTGCCTGACTCTCGTCCCGAGAGTCTCTCTCCTGTTCTGCCTGACTCTCGTTCTAGGCCTCCCTCTACTGTCCTGCCTGACTCGCGTCCAAGGGCTCTCTCTCCTGTCCTGCCTGACTCTCGTCCCAAGGCACTCTCTCCTGTACTTCGTGAGTCTCGTCCCAAGACTCTCTCTCCTGCCCTCCTTCACTCTCGTCCCAAGCCTCTTTTTCTCTCCAGTCGTGCCTGACTCTCTCCTCAAGCCTCTCTCTTCTATCCTGCCTGACTCTCGTCCCAAGTGTGTCTCTACTGTCCTGCCTGACTCTCGTCCCAAGTGTGTCTCTACTGTCCTGCCTGACTCTCGTCCCAAGCTTTTCTCTCCTATGTTGCCTGACACTCGTCCCAGGCCTATATCTCCTGTCCTGCCAGAATCTCGTCCCAAGCCTCTCTCTCCTGTCCTTCCTGATTCTCGTCCCATGCCTCTCTCCCTTGTTCTTCCTGACTGTCCTCCCAAGCCTCTTTCTCTTGTCCTGCCTGACTCTCGTCTCAAGCCTCTCTCTCCAGTCGTGCCTGACTCTATCCTTAATCCTCTCTCTCGTATTTTGCCTGACTCTCCTCCCAAGTCTCTCTTTACTGTACTGCCTGACTATCGTCCCAAGCCTCTCTCTCATGTCCTCCCTGACTCTCGTCCCAAGCTTTTCCCTCCTATCTTGCCTAACACTCGTCCCAGGCCTCTATCTCCTGTCCTGCCTGACTCTTGTCACAAGCCTGTTTCTCCTGTCCTTCCTAACTCTCGTCTCATGCCTGTCTCTCCTGTTCTGCCTGACTCTCCTCTCAAGCCTCTCTCTCTTGTCCTGCCTGACTCTCATCCCATGCCTCTCTCTTCTGTCTTGCCTGACCCTCATCCCAAGCCCCTCTCTCCTGTCCTGCCTGACTCTCGTCCCAAGCCTCTGTACGATGTCCTACCTGACTCTCGTTCCAAGCCTCTCTCTCCTGTCCTGCCTGACTCTCATCCCATGCCTCTCTCTTCTGTCTTGCCTGACCCTCATCCCAAGCCTCTGTCTCCTGTCCTTCCTGACTCTCGTCCCAAGCCTCTCTCTCCTGTTCTGCCTGACTATCGTCCCAAGCCTCTCTCTCCTGTCCTCCCTAACTCTCGTCCCATGCCTCTCTCTCCCGTCCGGCCTGACTATCGTTCCAAACCTCTCTGTTCTGTCCTGACTGACTCTCCTCAAAAGACTTTCTCTCCTGCACTGCTTTTCTTTCGTCTCAAGCCCTTCTCTCCTACCCAGCCTTACTCTCGTCCTAAGCTCTCTCTCCAGGCAAGTCTGACTCTAATCCCAAGCCTCTGTCTCTCACACTGCTTGACTCTAGTCCCAAGCCTCTCTCTCCCGTCCTGCCTGACTCTCGTCCCAAGCCCGTCTCTCCTCTCCTGCCTTACTCTCCTCCAAAGACTCTCTCTCCTGTCATGACTAGCTCTCACCTCGAGCCTCTCTCTCCACTCATACTAGACTCTTGTACCAACCCTCTTTCTCATGTCCTGCCTGACTCTCGTTCTAAGCCTCCCTCTTCTCTCCAGCCTGACTCTCGTCCCAAGCCTCATTCCGTTGTCCTGCTTGACTCTCGTCCCAAGCCTGTCTCTCCTGTCATGCCTGACTGTCGTCCCAACTCTCTCTCTCCTACCCTGCCTGACTCTCGTACCAAGCCCCTCTCTCCTGTCCTGCCTGACTGTCGTCCGAAGGCTCTCTCTCCTGTTCTGCCTGACTCTCGTACCAAGCGTCTATCTCCTCTTTTTCCTGACTCTCGTCCTAAGCCTCTCTCTCCGTTCCTGACTGACTCTCGTCCCAAGACTCTCTCTCCTGTCCTCCCTGACTCTCGTCTCAAGCCTCTTTCTCCTGTCCTGCCTGACTGTCATCTCAAGCCTCTTTTTCCTGTCTTGCCTGACTCTCGTCCCGAGAGTCTCTCTCCTGTTCTGCCTGACTCTCGTCCTAGGCCTCCCTCTACTGTCCTGCCTGACTCGCGTCCAAGGGCTCTCTCTCCTGTCCTGCCTGACTCTCGTCCCAAGGCACTCTCTCCTGTACTTCGTGAGTCTCGTCCCAAGACTCTCTCTCCTGCCCTCCTTCACTCTCATCCCAAACCTCTTTTTCTCTCCAGTCGTGCCTGACTCTCTCCTCAAGCCTCTCTCTTCTATCCTGCTTGACTCTCGTCCCAAGTGTGTCTCTACTGTCCTGCCTGACGATCGTCCCAAGCCTCTCTCTCCTGCCCTGCATGACTCTCGTCCCAAGCTTTTCTCTCCTATGTTGCCTGACACTCGTCCCAGGAATATATCTCCTGTCCTGCCAGAATCTCGTCCCAAGCCTCTCTCTCCTGTCCTTCCTGACTCTCGTCCCATGCCTCTCTCTCTTGTTCTTCCTGACTGTCCTCCCAAGCCTCTCTCTCTTGTCCTGCCTGACTCTCGTCTCAAGCCTCTCTCTCCAGTCGTGCCTGACTCTATCCTTAATCCTCTCTCTCGTATTTTGCCTGACTCTCCTCCCAAGTCTCTCTCTACTGTAATGCCTGACTATCGTCCCAAGCCTCTCTCACATGTCCTCCCTGACTCTCGTCCCAAGCTTTTCCCTAATATCTTGCCTAACACTCGTCCCAGGCCTCTAACTCCTGTCCAGCCTGACTCTCGTCACAAGCCTGTTTCTCCTGTCCTTCCTAACTCTCGTCCCATGCCTGTCTCTCCTGTTCTGCCTGACTCTCCTCTCAAGCCTCTCTCTCTTGTCCTGCCTGACTCTCATCCCATGCCTCTCTCTTCTGTCTTGCCTGACCCTCATCCCAAGCCCCTCTCTCCTGTCCTGCCTGACTCTCGTCCCAAGCCTCTGTACGATGTCCTACCTGACTCTCGTTCCAAGCCTCTCTCTCCTGTCCTGCCTGACTCTCAACCCATGACTCTCTCTTCTGTCTTGCCTGACCCTCATCCCAAGCCTCTGTCTCCTGTCCTGCCTGACTCTCGTCCCAAGCCTCTCTCTCCTGTCATGCCTGACTATCGTCCCAAGCCTCTCTCTCCTGTCCTCCTTAACTCTCGTCCCATGCCTCTCTCTCCCGTCCGGCCTGACTCTCGTCCCAAACCTCTCTGTTCTGTCCTGACTGACTCTCCTCAAAAGACTTTCTCTCCTGCACTGCTTTTCTTTCGTCTCAAGCCCCTTTCTCCTACCCAGCCTTACTCTCGTCCTATGCTCTCTCTCCAGGCAAGTCTGACTCTAATCCCAAGCCTCTGTCTCTCACACTGCTTGACTCTAGTCCCAAGCCTCTCTCTCCCGTCCTGCCTGACTCTCGTCCCAAGCCCGTCTCTCCTCTCCTGCCTTACTCTCCTCCAAAGCCTCTCTCTCCTGTCATGACTAGCTCTCACCTCGAACCTCTCTCTCCACTCATACTTGACTCTTGTACCAACCCTCTTTCTCATGTCCTGCCTGAGTCTCGTTCTAAGCCTCCCTCCTCTGTCCAGCCTGACTCTCGTCCCAAGCCTCACTCCGCTGTCCTGCTTGACTCTCGTCCCATGCCTGTCTCTCCTGTCATGCCTGACTGTCGTCCCGACTCTCTCTCTCCTACCCTGCCTGACTCTCGTACCAAGCCCCTCTCTCCTGTCCTGCCTGACTGTCGTCCGAAGGCTCTCTCTCCTGTTCTGCCTGACTCTCGTACCAAGCGTCTATCTCCTCTTTTTCCTGACTCTCGTCCTAAGCCTCTCTCTCCGGTCCTGACTGACTCTCGTCCCAAGCCTCTCTCTCCTGTCCTCCCTGACTCTCGTCTCAAGCCTCTTTCTCCTGTCCAGCCTGACTGTCATCTCTAGCCTCTTATTCCTGTCTTGCCTGACTCTCGTCCCAAACCTCCCTCTCCTTTCCTGCCTGACTCTCGTCCCGAGAGTCTCTCTCCTGTTCTGCCTGACTCTCGTCCTAGGCCTCCCTCTACTGTCCTGCCTGACTCGTGTCCAAGGGCTCTCTCTCCTGTCCTGCCTGACTCTCGTCCCAAGGCACTCTCTCCTGTACTTCGTGAGTCTCGTCCCAAGACTCTCTCTCCTGCCCTCCTTCACTCTCGTCCCAAGCCTCTTTTTCTCTCCAGTCGTGCCTGACTCTCTCCTCAAGCCTCTCTCTTCTATCCTGCCTGACTCTCGTCCCAAGTGTGTCTCTACTGTCCTGCCTGACTCTCGTCCCAAGTGTGTCTCTACTGTCCTGCCTGACTATCGTCCCAAGCCTCTCTCTCCTGCCCTGCATGACTCTCGTCCCAAGCTTTTCTCTCCTATGTTGCCTGACACTCGTCCCAGGCCTATATCTCCTGTCCTGCCAGAATCTCGTCCCAAGCCTCTCTCTCCTGTCCTTCCTGACTCTCGTCCCATGCCTCTCTCTCCTGTTCTTCATGACTGTCCTCCCAAGCCTCTCTCTCCTGTCTTGCCTGACTCTCGTCCGAAACCTCCCTCTTTTGCCCTAGCTGACTTTCGTCCCCAGCATCTCTCTTCTGTCCTGCCTGACTCTCGTTCCAAGCCTCCCTCTCCTGTCCTGCCTAACTCTCGTCCAAAGCCTCTCTCTCCTGTCCTGGCTGACTCTCGTCCTAGGCCTCCCTCTACTGTCCTGCGTGACTGTCGTCCCAGTGCTCTCTCTCCTATCCTGCCTGACTCTCGTCCCAAGCCACTCTCTCCTGTCCTTCCTGAGTCTCGTCCCAAGCCTCTCTCTCCTGCCCTCCTTTACTCTCGTCTCAAGCCCTGCCTGACTCTCGTCTCAAGCCTCTATATCCCGTCCTGCCTGACTCTCGTCCAAAGCCTCTCTTCCCTGTCCTTCCTGACTCTCGTCCAAAGCCTGTCTCTCTTCCCACCCTGACTCTCTTCCCAAGCCTCTCTCTCCTACTCTGCCTGACTGTTGTGAAAAGCCTCTCTCTCCTGTCCTGCCTGACTCTCGTCCCCAGCCTCTCTCTCCTTTCGTGCCTGACTCTCGTCCAAAGCCTCTCTCTCCTACCCTGCCTGACCTTTGTCCGAAGACTCTCTCTCCTGTCCTGCCTGACTCTCTCGTCCAGCATCTCTCTTCTGTCCTGCCTAACTCTCGTCAAAAGCATCTCTACCGTGTCCTACCTGACTCTCGTCCGAAGTCTCTCTCCTGTCCTGCCTGACTCTCGTCCCAAGCCTCTCTAGCCTGTCTTGCCTGACTATCTTCGCAAGCCTCTCTCTCCTGTCCTACCTGACTCTCGTCACATGCTTCTCTCTCCCGTCCGGCCTGACTCTCGTCCCAAGACTCTCTGTTCTGTCCTGCCTGACTCTCGTTCCAAGCCTATCTCTCCTTCACTGCTTGTCTTTCTTCCGAAGCCCCTCTCTCCTACCCAGCCCTACTCTCGTCCTAAGCTCTCTCTCCAGTCCTCTCTGACTCTCATCCCAAGCCTCTCTCTCTCACACTGTCTGAATCTAATCCCAATCCTCTCTCTCCTGTCCTGCCTGACTCTCGTCCCAAGCCTCTCTCTCCTGACCTTCCTGACTCTCGTCCAATGCCTCTCTCTCCTGTCCTGCCTGACTCTCATCACAATCCTCTCTCTCCTCTCCTGCATGACTCTCGTCCAAAGACTCTCTCTCCTGTCCTGCCTGACTCTCGTCCTAGGCCTCCCTCTACTGTCCTGCCTGACTGTCGTCCCAATGCTCTCTCTCCTGTCCTGCCTGACTCTCGTCCCAAGCCACTGTCTCCTGTCCTTCCTGAGTCTCGTCCCATGCCTCTCTTTCCTGCCCTCCTTGACTCTCGTCTCAAGCCACTTTCTCCTACCCTGCCTGACTCTCGTCTCAAGCCTCTCTCTCCTGTCGTGCCTGACTCTATCCTCAATCCTCTCTCTGGTATTTTGCCTGACTCTCCTCCCAAGTCTCTCTCTACTGTACTGCCTGACCATCGTCCCAAGCCTCTCTCTCCTGTCCTGCCTGACTCTCGTCCCAAGCTTTTCTCTCCTATCTTGCCTAACACTCGTCCCAGGCCTCTATCTCCTGTCCTGCCTGACTCTCGTCACAAGCCTGTTTCTCCTGTCCTTCCTAACTCTCGTCCCATGCCTGTCTCTCCTGTTCTGCCTGACTCTCCTCTCAAGCCTCTCTCTCTTGTCCTGCGTGACTGTTGTACCTAGCCTCTCTCTCCTGTCTTGCCTGACACTCGTCCCAAACCTCCCTATCTTGTCCTACCTGACTTTCGTCCCCAACTCTCTCTTGTGTCCTGCCTGACTCTCGTCCCTAGCCTCTCCCTCCTGTCCTGCCTAACTCTCCTCCTATGCCTCTCTCTCTTATCCTGCCTGACTCGTTCCCAAGCCTCTCTCCTCTCATGCCAGATTCTCGTCCCAAGCCTCTCTCTCCTATCATGCCTGACTCTCGTCCTAAGCCTCTCTACCCTGTACTTCCTGACTGTCGTCCCAAGACTGTCTCTCCTGCCCACCCTGAATCTTTTCTCAATCCTCTCGCTCCTACTGTGCCTGACTGTCGTCAAAAGCCTCTCTCTCCTGTCCTACCTGACTCTCTCCTCAAGCCTCTCTCTCGTGTCCTGCCTGACTCTCGTTCCAAGCCTCTCTCTCCGGTCCTGTCTGACTCTCGTTACAAGCCTCTCTCTCCTGTGCTGCCTGACTCTCGTCCCAAGCTTCTCTCTCCTGTCCTGCCTGACTGTCGTCCCAAGCCTCTCTCTCCTGTCCTGCTTGACTGTCGTCCGAAGCCTCTCTCTCGTGTCCTGCCTGAGTGTCGTCCCAAGATTCTACCTCCTCTCCTGCCTGACTCTCGTCCCAAGTCTCTCTCTCCTGTCCTGCCTGACTCTCGTCCCAAGTCTCTCTCTCCTGTCCTGCCTGAATGTCGTCCCAAGCCTCTCTCTCGTGTCCTGCCTGACTGTCGTCCCAAGCCTCTCTCTCCTGTCCTGCCTGACTCTCGTCCCAAGCCACTCTCCCCTGTCCCGCATGACTGTCGTCCCAAGCCCCTCTCTCTCGTCCTGCCTGACTCTCGTCCCAAGCCTCTCTCTCCTGTCCTGCCTGACTCTCGTCCCAAACATCTCTCTCCTCTCCTGCGAGACTCTTGTCCCATGACTCTCTCTCCTGTCCTGCCTGACTCTCGTCCCAAGCCTCTCTCTCCTGTCCTGCCTGACTCTCGTCCCAAGCCTCTCTCTGCTATCCTGCCTGACTGTCGTACCAAGCCTCTTTCTCCTACTTGACTGACTCTCGTCCCAAGCCGTTCTTTGCTACCCTGCCTCACTCTCATCGCTAGCCTCTCTCACCTGTCCTGCCTGACTCTCGTCCCAAGCCTCTCTCTCCTGTCCAGCCTGACTCTCGTCCCAAGCCCCTCTCTCCTCTCATACCTGACTCTCGTCCCAAGCCTCTCTCTCCTGTCCTGACTAACTCTCACCTCAAGACTCTCTCTCCTCTCATACCTAACTCTCTTAACAACTCTCTTTCTCCTGCCTTGCCTGACTCTCGTCCTACGCCTCTCTCTCCTGTCCTGCATAACTTTCGTCCCAAGCCCCTCTCTCCTCTCATGCCTGACTCTCGTCTCAAGCCTCTCTCTCCAGTCCTGCCTGACTCTCTCCTTAAGCCTCTATCTCCTGTCTTGCCTGACTCGTTCGAAGCCTCTCTCTACTGTCCTTCATGACTCTCGTCCCAAGCCTCTCTCTCCTGTCCTGCCTGGCTCTCGTCCCAGGTCTCTTTCTGCTATCCTACCTGACTCTCGCGTCAAGCCTCTTTCTCATACTTGCCTGACTCTTGTCCCTAGCCCTTCGCTCCTACCCTGACTGACTCTCGTCCCAAGCCTCTCTCACCTGTCGTGCCTGACTCTCCTCCTAAGCCTCTCTCTCCTGCCCAGTCTGACTCTCGTCCCAAGCCCCTCTTTCTTCTCCTGCCTGAGTCTTTTCCCAAGCCTCTCTCTCCTGTCCTGACTGACTCTCGTCCCAAACATCTCTCTCCTCTCCTGCGAGACTCTTGTCCCATGACTCTCTCTCCTGTCCTGCCTGACTCTCGTCCTAAGCCTCTCTCTACTGTCTTGCCTGACTATCATCCCAGGGCTCTCTCTCCTGTCCTGCCTGACTCTCGTCCCAAGCCCCTCTCTCCTGTCCTTCCTAATTCTCGTCACAAGCCTCTCTCTCCTGCCTTCCTTGAATCTCGTCGCAACCTTCTCTCTCCTACCCTGCCTGACTCTCGTCTCAAGGGTCTCTCTACAGGCTTCCCTGACTTTCTCCTGATGCCTCTATCTCCTGTCTTGCCTGACTCTCGTCCCAAGCCTCTCTCTACTATCCTGCCTGAGTCTCGTCACAAGCCTCTTTCTCCTACTTGCCTGACTCTCGTCCCAAGCCCTTCTCTCCTACCCTGCCTGACTCTCGTCCCAAGCCTCTATCTCGTCTCCTACCTGACTCTCGTCCCAAGTCTCTCTCTCCGGTCCTGCCTGACTCTCGTCCCAAGTCTCTCTCTTCTGTCATGCCTGACTGTCGTCCCAAGCCTCGCTCTCCTGTCCTGCCTGACTTTTGTCCCAACCCTCTCTCTCCTGTCCTGCCTGACTCTCGTCCCAAGCCTCTCTCTGCTATCCTGCCTGACTGTCGTACCAAGCCTCTTTCTCCTACTTGACTGACTCTCGTCCCAAGCCGTTCTTTGCTACCCTGCCTCACTCTCATCGCTAGCCTCTCTCACCTGTCCTGCCTGACTCTCGTCCCAAGCCTCTCTCTCCTGTCCAGCCTGACTCTCGTCCCAAGCCCCTCTCTCCTCTCATACCTGACTCTCGTCCCAAGCCTCTCTCTCCTGTCCTGACTAACTCTCACCTCAAGACTCTCTCTCCTCTCATACCTAACTCTCTTAACAACTCTCTTTCTCCTGCCTTGCCTGACTCTCGTCCTAAGCCTCTCTCTCCTGTCCTGCATAACTTTCGTCCCAAGCCCCTCTCTCCTCTCATGCCTGACTCTCGTCTCAAGCCTCTCTCTCCAGTCCTGCCTGACTCTCTCCTTAAGCCTCTATCTCCTGTCTTGCCTGACTCGTTCGAAGCCTCTCTCTACTGTCCTTCATGACTCTCGTCCCAAGCCTCTCTCTCCTGTCCTGCCTGGCTCTCGTCCCAGGTCTCTTTCTGCTATCCTACCTGACTCTCGCGTCAAGCCTCTTTCTCATACTTGCCTGACTCTCGTCCCTAGCCCTTCTCTCCTACCCTGACTGACTCTCGTCCCAAGCCTCTCTCACCTGTCGTGCCTGACTCTCCTCCTAAGCCTCTCTCTCCTGCCCAGTCTGACTCTCGTCCCAAGCCCCTCTTTCTTCTCCTGCCTGAGTCTTTTCCCAAGCCTCTCTCTCCTGTCCTGACTGACTCTCACCTCAAGCCTCTCTCTCCTCTCGTACCTGACTCTCGTACCAACCCTCTCTCTCCTGTCCTGCCTGACTTTCGTCCCAGGCCTCTTTCTCCTGTCCTGCCTGACTCTCGTCCTAACCCTCTCTGTCCTGTCCTGCCTGACTCTCGTCCCAACCCTCTCTCTCTCCTACCCTGCCTGACCGTCGTCCGAAACCTCTCTCTCCTGTCCTGCCTGATTCTCTCGTCAAGCCTCTCTCTCCTGTTCTGCCTGACTCTCGTCCCAAGCTTTTCTCCCCTGTCCTTCGTGACTGGACTCCCAATCCTCTCTCTCCTGTCCAGACTGTCTCTCGTCCCATGCCTCTCTCTTCTCTCCTACCTGATACTCGTCCTGTGCCTCTCTCTCCTGTCCTGCCTGACTCTCGTCCCAAGCCTATCTCTCCTGTCCTGCCTGACTCTCGTCCCAAGCCTATCTCTCCGGTCTTGCTTGACTCTCGTCCCAAACCCTTCTCTCCTACCTAGCCTGACTCTCGTCAAAAGCTCTCTTTCCAGGCCTGCCTGACTCTCGTCCCATGACTCTCCTTCCTGTCATGCCTTACTCTCGTCCCAAGCTTCTCTCTCCTGTCCTGCCTGGCTCTAGTCCCGGTCTTCTCTCTCCTGTTCTGCATGACTCTCGTCCCAAGCCTCTCTCTCTCCTGTCCTGCCTGACTCTCGTCCCAGGCCTCTCTCTCCTCTCCTGCCTGACTCTCGTCCCCAAGCCTCTCTCTCCTATCCTGATTGACACTGTCCCAAGCCTCTCTCTCTTCTCCTGCCTGACTCTCGTCCGATGCTTCTCTCTCCTCTCCTGCCTGACTCTCCTCGCAAGCCTCTCTCTCTTGTCCTGCCTTACTCTCGGTCCAAGACTCTTTCTCCTGTCCTGCGTGACTCTCGTCCCAAGGGTCTCTCTCCTGTCCTTTCCGACTCTCGTCCCAAGCCTCTTTCTCTTGTCCTGCCTGACTCCTGTCCCAAGCTTCTCTCTCTTGTCCTACCTGACTCTCGTCCCAAGCCTCTTTCTCCTACTTGCCTGACTCTCGCCCATTGCCCTTCTCTCCTACCCTGCCTGATTCTCTTCCCAAGCCTCTCTTTCCTGTCCTGCCTGACTCTCGTCCTAAGCCAATCTCTCATGTACTGCCTGGATATCGTCCGAAGCCCCTCTCTCCTACAGGGCATGATTCTCTTCCCAAGCCTCTCTTTTCTGTCCTGCCTGACTCTCGTCCCAAGCCTCTCTCCTGTCGAGCTTGACTCTCGTCCCAAGCCTCTCTCTCCTCTCCTGACTGACTCTCGTCCCGGTCCTCTCTCTCCTGTCCTGAGTAACTCTCGTCCCAAGCCTCTTTCTCCTAATTGCCTGACTCTCGTTCGAAGCCCTTCTCTCCTAACCTTCCTGACTCTCGTCCCAAGCTTCTATATCCTGTCCCGTCTGACTGTCGTCTGAAGCCTCTCTCTCCTGTCCTGCCTGACTGTCGTCCCAAGCGTCTATCTCCTGTTTTGCCTGACTCTCGTCCCAAGTCTCTCTCTCTCCGGTCATGCCTGACTCTCGTCCCAAGCCTCTCTCTCCTGTCCTCCCTGACTCTCGTCCCAAGCCTCTTTCTCCTGTCCTGCCTGACTGTCATCCCAAGCCTCTTTCTCCTGTCTTGCCTGACTCTCTTCCCAAACCTCCCTCTCCTCTCCTGCCTGACTCAGGTCCCAAGACTCTCTCTCCTGTCCTATCTGACTCTCGTCCCAAGCCTCCCTTTCCTGTCCTGCCTGACTCTCGTCCCAAGCCAATCTCTCCTGTACTGCCTGAATATCGTCCGAAGCCCCTCTCTCCTATCCGGTATGATTGTCGTCCCAAGCCTCTCTTTTCTGTCCTGCTTTACTCTCGTCCCAAGCCCCTCTCTCCTACCCTGCCTAACTCTCGTCCCTAGCCTCTCTCCTGTGGAGCTTGATTCTCGTCCCAAGCCTCTCTCTCCTCTCCTGCCCGATTTTCGTCACAGTCCACTTTGTCCTGTCCTGACTGACTCGTCCCAAGACTCTTTCTCGTAATTGCCTGACTGTCGTTCCAAACCTGTCTATTCTGTCATGCCTGACTGTCGTCCGAAGGCTCTCTCTCCTGTCCTGCCTGACTGTCGTCCCAAGCGTCTATATCCTCTCTTGCCTGAGTCTCGTCCCAAGTCTTTCTCTCCGGTCATGCCTGACTCTCGTCCCAAGCCTCTCTCTCCTGTCCTCCCTGACTCTCGTCCCGGTCCTCTCTCTCCTCTCCTGACTGACTCTCGTCCCAAGCCTCTTTGTCCTAATTGCCTGACTTTCGTCCCAAACCTCCCTCTCCTCTCCTGCCTGACTCTCGTCCCAAGACTCTCTCTCCTCTCCTGCCTGACTCTCGTCCTAGGCCTCCCTCTACTGTCTTGCCTGACTCTCGTCCTAGGGCTCTCTCTCCTTTGTTGCTTGACTTTCGTCCCAAGCCACTCTCTGCTGTCCTTCCTGATACTCGTCCCGAGCCTCTCTCTCTTGCCCTCCTTCACTCTCGTCCCAAGCCTCTTTTTCCTACCCTGCCTGACTCTCGTCTCAAGCCTCTATCTCCTGTCGTGCCTGACTCTTCTCCTCAAGCCTCTCTCTCCTATCCTGCCTGACTCTCGTCCCAAGTTTGTCCTTAATGTCCTGCCTGACTATCGTCCCAAGCCTCTCTCTCCTGTCCTGCCTGACTCTCGTCCCCAAACCTCTCTCTCCTCTCCTGCCTGACTCTCGTCCCGGTCCTCTCTCTCCTGTCCTGACTGACTCTCGTCCCAAGCCTCTTTGTCCTAATTGCCTGACTTTCGTTCGAAGCCTTTCTCTCCTACCCTTCCTGACTCTCGTCCGAAGCCTCTTTCTCCTGTCCTGCCTGACTGTCGTTCGGAGCCTCTCTCTCCTGTCCTGCCTGAGTGTCGTCCCAAGCGTCTATCTCCTCTCTTGCCTGACTCTCGTCCCAAGTTTCTCTCTCCGGTCCTGCCTGACTCTCGTCCCAAGCCTCTCTCTCCTCTCCTCCCTGACTCTCGTCCCAAGCCTCTTTCTCCTGTCCTGCCTGACTGTCATCCCAAGCCTCTTTCTCCTGTCTTGCCTGACTCTCTTCCCAAACCTCCCTCTCCTCTCCTGCCTGCCTCTCGTCCCAAGACTCTCTCTCCTGTCAAACCTGACTCTCGTCCTAGGCCTCCCTCTACTGTCCTGCCTGACTCTCGTCTAGGGGTCTTTCTCCTGTCCTGCCTGACTCTCGTCCCAAGCCACTCTCTCCTCTCCTTCCTGTGTCTAAGCCTCTCTAAGCCGTCCTAAGCCTCTCTCTCCTGCCCTCCTTGACTCGCGTCACAAGCTACTTTCTCCCACCTGGCCTGACTCTCGTCTCAAACCTCTCTCTCCTGTCGTGCCTGACTCTCTCCTGAAGCCTCTCTCTGCTATTCTGCGTGACTCGTTCTAAGTGTCTCTCTACTGTCCTGCCTGACTATCGTCCCAAGCTTCTCTCTCCTGTCCTGCCTGATTCTCGTCCTAAGCTTTTCTCTCGTATCATGCCTGACACTCGTCCGAGGACTCTATATCCTGCCCTGCCTGACTCTCGTGCCAAGCCTATCTCTCCTGTCCTGCCTGACTCTCGTCCCATGCCTCTCTCTCCTGTTCTGCCTGACTCTCCTCCTAAGACTCTCTCTCTTCTCCTGCCTGTCTGTCGTAAAAAGCCTCTCTCTCCTGTCCTGTCTGACTCTCTCCTCAAGCCTCTCTCTCCTGTCCTGCCTGACTATCGTCAAAAGCCTATCTCTCCTTCACTGCTTGTCTTTCTTCCCAAGCCCCTCTCTCCTACCCAGCCTTACTCTCGTCCTAAGCTCTCTCTCCAGTCCTCTCTGACTCTCATCCCAAGCCTCTCTCTCTCTCACATTGCCTGACTCTAGTCACAAGCCTCTCTCTCCTGTCCTACCTGCATCTCGTTCCAAGCCTCTCTCTCCTGACCTTCCTGACTCTCGTCCCATGCCTCTCTCTCCTGTCCTGCCTGACTCTCATCACAAGCCTCTCTCTCCTCTCCTGCATGACTCTCTTCCCAAAACTCCCACTCCTGTCCTGCCTGACTCTCGTTATAGGCCTCCCTCTACTGTCCTGCTTGACTGTCGTCCCAGGGCTCTCTCTCCTGTCCTGCCTGACTCTCGTCCCAAGCCACTCGCTCAGGTCCTTCCTGAGTCTCGTCCCAAGCCTCTCTCTCCTGCCCTCCTTGACTCTCGTCACAGAACACTTTCTCCTACCCTGCCTGACTCTTGTATCAAGCCTCTCTCTCTTGTCGCGCCTGACTCTCTCCTCAAGCCTCTCTCTCCTATCATGCCTGACTCTCGTCCCAAGTCTCTCTCTACTGTACTGCCTGACTATCGTCCCAAGCCTCTCTCTCCTGTCCTGCCTGACTCTCGTCCCAAGCTTTTCTCTCCTATCTTGCCTAACACTCCTCCCAAGCCTCTCTCTCTTGTCGTGCCTGACTGTCGTTCCAAGCCTCTCTCCTCTGTCTTGCCTGACTCTCGTCCCAAACCTCCCTCTCTTGTCCTAGCTGACCCCCGTCCCCAGCCTCTCTCTCCTGTTCTGACTGACTATCGTCCGAAGCCTCTCTCTCCTGTCCTGCCTAACTCTCGTCCCAAGCCTCTCCCTCCTATTCTGCATGATTCGGTCCCAAGCCTCTCTCTCCTCTCATGCCAGACTCTCGTCTCAAGCCTCACTATCCTGTCCTGCCAGACTTTCGTCCTAAGCCTCTCTCCCCTGTCCTTCATGACTCTCGTCCAAAGCCTGTCTCTCCTGCCCACCGTGACCCTCTTCCCAAGCTCTCTCTCTCCTACTCTGCCTGACTGTCGTGAAAAGCCTCTCTCTCCTGTCCTGCCTGACTCTCTCATCAAGCCTCTCTCTCCTGTCCTGCCTGACTCTCTCATCAAGCCTCTCTCTCCTGTCCTGCCTGACTCTCGTCCCCAGCCTCTCTCTCCTGTCCTGCCAGACTTTCTTCCCAAGCCTCTCTCTCCTACCCTACCTGACCTTCGTCCGAAGCCTCTCTCTCCTGTCCTGCCTAACTCTCTCGTCAAGCATCTCTCTCCTGTCCTGCCTGACTCTCGTCACAAGCCTCTCTACCTTGTCCTACCTGAATCTCGTCCGAAGCCTCTCTCTCCTGTCCTGCCTGACTCTCGTCCCAAGCCTCTCTCGCCTGTCTTGCATGACTATCTTCCCAAGCCTCTCTCTCCTGTCCTACCTGACTCTCGTCCCATGCTTCTCTCTCCCGTCCGGCCTGACTCTCGTCCCAAGAATCTCTGTTCTGACCTGCCTGACTCTCGTTCCAAGCCTATCTCTCCTTCACTGCTTGTCTTTCTTCCCAAGCCCCTCTCTCCTACCCAGCGTTACTCTCGTCCTAAGCTCTCTCTCCAGTCCTCTCTGACTCTCATCCCAAGCCTCTCTCTCTCACATTGCCTGACTCTAGTCCCAAGCCTCTCTATCCTGTCCTACCTGCATCTCGTTCCAAGCCTCTCTCTCCTGACCCTCCTGACTCTCGTCCCATGCCTCTCTCTCCTGTCCTGCCTGACTCTCATCACAAGCCTCTCTCTCCTCTCCTGCATGACTCTCGTCCCAAGACTCCCACTCCTGTCCTGCCTGACTCTCGTTATAGGCCTCCCTCTACTGTCCTGCTTGACTGTCGTCCCAGGGCTCTCTCTCCTGTCCTGCCTGACTCTCGTCCCAAGCCACTCGCTCAGGTCCTTCCTGAGTCTCGTCCCAAGCCTCTCTCTCCTGCCCTCCTTGACTCTCGTCACAGACCACTTTCTCCTACCCTGCCTGACTCTTGTATCAAGCCTCTCTCTCTTGTCGTGCCTGACTCTCTCCTCAAGCCTCTCTCTCCTATCATGCCTGACTCTCGTCCCAAGTCTCTCTCTACTGTACTGCCTGACTATCGTCCCAAGCCTCTCTCTCCTGTCCTGCCTGACTCTCGTCCCAAGCTTTTCTCTCCTATCTTGCCTAACACTCGTCCCAGGCCTCTATCTCCTGTCCTGCCTGACTCTCGTCAAAAGCCTCTCTCTCCTGTCCTGCCTGACTCTCGTCCCATGCCTCTCTCTCCTGTTCTGCCTGACTCTCCTCTCAAGCCTCTCTCTCTTCTCCTGCCTGACTGTCGTCCCAAGCCTCTCTCTCCTGTCTTGCCTGACTCTCGGACCAAACCTCCCTCTTGTCCTAGCTGACTCTTGTCCCCACCTCTCTCTCTTCTCCTGCCTAACTCTCGTCCTAAGCCTCTCTCTCCTGTCCTGCCTAACTCTCCTCCCAAGCCTCTCTCTCTTATCCTGCCTGACTCGGTCCCAAGCGTCTCTCTCCTCTCATGCCAGACTGTCGTCCCACGCTTCTATCTCCTGTCCTGCCTGACTCTCGTCCTAAGCCTCTCTACCCTGTACTTCCTGAATGCCGTCCCAAGCCTGTCTATCCTTCCCACACTGAACCTCTTCTGAAGCCTCTCGCTCTCCTGCCCTGCCTGACTTTCGTAAAAAGCCTCTCTCTCCTGTTCTACCTGACTCTCTCCTCAAGCCTCTCTCTCCTTTCCTGCCTGACTCTCGGCCCCAGCCTCTCTCTCCTGTCCTGCCTGACTGTCGTCCGAAGACTCTCTCCTACCCTCACTGACCGTGGTCCGAAGCCTCTCTCTCCTGTCCTGCCTGACTCTCGTCACAAGCCCCGCTACCTTGTCCTACCTGACTCTCGTCCCAAGCCTCTCTCTCCTGTTCTGCCTGACTCTCATCCAATGCCTCTCTCTTCTGTCTTGCATGACCCTCATCCCAAGCCTCTCTCTCCTGTCCTGCCTGACTCTCGTCTCAAGCCTCTCTCTCCTGTCATGCCTGACTATCGTCCCAAGACTCTCTCTCCTGTCCTTCCTTACTATCGTCCTATGCCTCTCTCTACCGTCCGGCCTGACTCTCGTCCCAAACCTCTCTGTTCTGTCCTGACTGACTCTCCTCAAAAGCCTTTCTCTCCTGCACTGCTTCTCTTTCGTCCCAAGACCCTCTCTCCTACCCAGCCTTACTCTCGTCCTGAGCTCTCTCTCCAGGCCTGTCTCCCTCTCATCCCAAGCCTCTCTCTCTTACACTGGCTGACTCTAGTCCTCAAGCCTCTCTCTCCTGTCCTCTGCGACTCTCGTCCCAATCCCCTCTCTCCTCTCCTGCCTAACTCTCCTCCAAAGCCTCTCTCTCCTGTCATGACTAGCTCTCACCTCAAGCTTCTCTCTCTTCTCATACCTGACTCTCATACCAACCCTCTTTCTCCTGTCCTGCCTGACTCTCGTTCTAAGCCTCCCTCTTCTGTCCTGCCTGACTCTCGTCCCAAACCAATTTCTCCTGTACTGCCTGAATATCGTCCACAGCCCCTCTCTCTTACCCGGTATGATTCTCGTCCCAAGCCTCTTTTTTCTGTCCTGCCTTACTCTCGTCCCAAGCCCCTCTCTTCTACCGTGCCTGACTCTCGTCCCAAGACTTTCTCCTGTCGAGCTTGACTCTCGTCCAAAGCCTGTGTCTCATCTCCTGCCTGATTCTCGTCCCAGTCCACTCTCTCCTGTCCTGACTCACTCTCGTCCCAAGCCTCTTCCTCCTAATTGCCTGACTCTCGTTCCAAGCCCTTCACTTCTACCCTTCCTGACTCTCGTCCCAAGCCTCTCTATCCTGTCCTGTCTGACGGTCGTCCGAAGGCTCTCTCTCCTGTCCTGTCTGAGTGTCGTCCCAAGCGTCTATATAATCTCTTGCCTGAGTCTCGTCCCAAGTCTCTCTCTCCGGTCATGCCTGACTCTCGTCCCAAGCCTCTCTCTCCTGTCCTCCCTGACTCTCGTCCCAAGCCTCTTTCTCCTGTCCTGCCTGACTGTCATCCCAAGCCTCTTTCTCCTGTCTTGCCTAACTTTCGGCCCAAACATATCTCTCCTCTCCTGCTTGACTCTCGTCCCAAGACTCTCTCCTGTCCTGCCTGACTCTCGTCCCAGGCCTCACTCTATTGTCCTGACAGACTCTCGTCCCAGGGCTCTCTCTCCTGTCCTGCCTGACTCTCGTCCCAAGCCACTCTCTGCTGTCGTTCCTGAGACTGGTCCCAATCTTCTCTCTCCTGCCCTCCTTCACTCTCGTCCCAAGCCTCTTTTTCCTACCCTGCCTGACTCTCGTCTCAAGCCTCTCTCTCATGTCGTGCTTGACTCTCTCCTTAAGCCTCTCTCTCCTATCCTGCCTGACGTTCGTCCCAAGTCTGTCTCTACTGTCATGCCTGACTATCGTCCCGAGACTCTCACTCCTCTCCTGCCTGACTCTCGTCCCAAGCTTTTCTGTCCTATCTAGCCTGACACTCGTCACAGGCCTCTCTCTCCTGTACTGCCTGAATATCGTCCACAGCCCCTCTCTCTTACCCGGTATGATTCTCGTCCCAAGCCTCTTTTTTCTGTCCTGCCTTACTCTCGTCCCAAGCCCCTCTCTTCTACCGTGCCTGACTCTCGTTCCAAGACTCTCTCTCCTGTCCTGCCTGACTTTCGTCCCAGGCCTCACTCTATTGTCCTGACAGACTCTCGTCCCAAGCCTCTCTCTCCTGTCCTGCCTGACTCTCGTCCCATACCTCTCTCTCCTATTCTGCCTGACTCTCCTCCCAAGCCCCTCTCTCTTGTCCTGCCTGTCTTTCGTCCTAAGCCTCTCTCTTCTGTCCTGCCTGACTATCGTCCCAAGACTCTCTGTTCTGTCCTGTATGACTCTCCTCAAAAGCCTTTCTCTCCTGCACTGCTTTACTTTCGTCACAAGCCCATCTCTCCTACGCAGCCTTACTCTCGTCCTCAGCTCTCTCTCCAGGCCTGTCTGACTCTCATCCCAAGACTTTCTCTCTCACACTGCCTGACGTTAGTCCCAAGCCTCTCTCTCCTGTCCTGCCTGATTCTCGTCCCAAGCCTCTCTCTCCTCTCCTGCCTTACTCTCCTCCAAAGCCTCTCTCTCCTGTCTTGACTAGCTCCCACCTCAAGGCTCTCTCTCCTCTCATACTTGACTCTCGTGCCAACCCTCTTTCTCCTGTCCTGCCTGACTCTCGTTCTAAGCCTCCCTCTTCTGTCTTGCTTGGCTCTCGTCCTAAACCAATGTCTCCTGTACTGCCTGAATATCGTCCAAAGCCCCTCTCTCTTACCCGGTATGATTATCGTCCCAAGCCTCTCATTTCTGTCCTGCCTTACTCTCGTCCCAAGCCCCTCTCTCCTACCCTGCCAGACTCTCGTCCCAAGCCTCTCTCCTGTCGAGCTTGATTCTCTTCCAAAGCCTCTCTCTCCTCTCCTGCCTGATTCTCGTCCCAGTCCACTCTGTCCTGTCCTGACTGACTCTCGTCCCAAGCCTCTTTCTCCTAATTGCCTCACTCTCGTTCCAAGCCCTTCTCTTCTACCATTCCTGACTCTAGTCCCAAGCCTCTCTATCTTGTCCTTCCTGACTGTCGTCCGAAGCCTCTCCTGTCCTGCTTGCGTGTCGTCCCAAGCGTCTATATCCTCTCTTACCTGAGTCTCGTCCCAAGTCTTTCTCTCCGGTCATGCCTGACTCTCGTCCCAACCTCTCTCTCCTGTCCTCCCTGACTCTCGTCCCAAGCCTCTTTCTCCTAATTGCCTGACTCTCGTTCCAAGCCCTTCACTTCTACCCTTCCTGACTCTCGTCCCAAGCCTCTCTATCCTGTCCTGCCTAACGGTCGTCCTAAGGCTCTCTCTCGTGTCCTGTCTGAGTGTCGTCCCAAGCGTCTATAACCTCTCTTGCCTGAGTCTCGTCTCAAGTCTCTCTCTCCGGTCATGCCTGACTCTCGTCCCAATCTTCTCTCTCCTGCCCTTCTTCGCTCTCGTCTCAAGCCTATTTTTCCCACCCTGCCTGACTCTCGTCTCAAGCCTCTCTCTCCTGTCGTGCTTGACACTCTCCTCAAGCCTCTCTTTCTTATCCTGCCTGACTCTCGTCCCAAGTCTGTCTCTACTTTCCTGCATGACTATCGTCCCAAACCTCTCTCTCCTGTCCTGTCTGACTCTCGTCCCAAGCTTTTCTCTCCTAGCTTGCCTGACACTCGTCACAGGCCTTTGTATCCAGTCCTGACTGACTCTCGTCCCAAGCCTCTCTCTCCTGTCCTGCCTGACTCTCGTCCCATGCCTCTCTCTCTTGTTCTGCCTGACTCTCCTCCCAAGCCTTTCTCTCTTGTCCTGCCTGACTCTCGTCCCAAGCCTCTCTCTCCTGTCTAGCCTGACTTTCGTCCCAAACCTCCCTATCTTGTCCTAGCTGACCCTCGTCCCCAGCCTCTCTCTCCTGTCCTGCCTGACTCTCGTCCCAAGCCTCTCTCTCCTGTCCTGCCTAACTCTCGTCAAAAGATTCTCTCTCCTATCCTGCCTGACTCGGTCCCAAGCCTCTCTCTCCTCTCATGCCAGACTCTCGTCCCAAGCCTTTCTCCCCTATCCTGCCTGACTCTCGTCCTAAGACTCTCTCCCCTGTCCATCCTGACTCTCGTCCCTAGCCTGTCTCTCCTGCCCACCCTGATTCTCTTCCCAATCTTCTTTCTCCTACTCTGCCTGACTCTTCAAAAGCCTCTCAATCCTGTCCTGCCTGACTCTCTCCTTAAGCCTCTCTCTCCTGTCCTGCCTGACTCTCGTCCCAAGCCTCTTTCTCCTGCCTGACTCTCTCCTCAAGCATCTCTCTCCTGTTCTGCCTGACACTCGTCACAGGCCTCTCTACATTGTCCTACCTGACTCTCGTCACAAGCCTCTCTCTCCTGTCCTGCCTGACTCTCGTCCCAAGCCTCTCTCTCCTGTCTTGGCTGACTATCTTCCCAAGCCTGCATCTCCAATCCTGCCTGAATCTCGTTTCAAGCCAATCTCTTCTGTAATGCCTGAATATCGTCCGAAGCCCCTCTCTCCTACCCGGTATGATTCTCGCCCCAAGCCTCTCTTTTCTGTCTTGCCTTACTCTCGTCCCAAGCCTCTCACTCCTACCCTGTCTGACTCTCGTCCCATGCCTCGCTCCTGTCGAGCTTGACTCTCGTCCCAAGCCTCTCTCTCCTCTCCTGCCTGACTCTCGTCCAAGTACACTCTCTCCTGTCCTGACTAACTCTCGTCCCAAGCCTCTTTCTCCCAATTCCCTGGATCTCGTTCCAAGCCTTTCTCTTCTGCCTTTCCTAACTCTCGTCCCAAACCTCTCTCCGCTGTCCTGCCTGACTGTCGCCCGAAGCCTCTCTCTCCTGTCCTTCCTGACTCTCGTCACAAGGGCCTATCTCCTCTCTTGCCTGACTCTCGTCACAAGTCTCACTCTCCTGTCTTGCCTGACTATCTTCCCAATCCTCTCTCTCCTGTCCTCCCTGACTCTCGTCCCTAGCGTCTTTCTCTTGTCCTGCTTGACTATCATCCCAAGCCTCTTTTTCCTGTCCTGCCTGACTTTCATCCCAAGCCTCCCTCTCCTGTTCTGCCTGACTCTCGTCCCAAACCAATTTCTCCTGTACTACCTGAATATAGTCCGAAGCCCCTCTCTCCTACCCGGTATGATTCTCATCCCAAGCCTCTTTTCTCTGTCCTGCCTTACTCTCGTCCCAAGCCCCTCTCTCATTCCCTGCCTGATTCTCGTCCCAAGCCTCTCTCTTGTCGAGCTTGACTCTCGTCCCAAGCCTCTCTCTCTTCTCCAGCCTGACTCTCGTCCCAGTCCACTCTCTCCTGTCCTGACTGACTCTCGTCCCAAACCCCTTTTTCCTAATTCCCTGGATCTCGTTCTAAGCCCTTCTCTTCTACCTGTCCTGGCTCTCGTCCCTAGGCCTCTCTATCCTGTCCTGCCTGACTGTCGTCCGAAGCCTCTCTCTTCTGTCCTGCCTGACTCTCGTCCCAAGCGTCTATCTCCTCTTTTTCCTGACTCTCGTCCAAGTCTTTCTCTCCGGTCATGCCTGACTCTCATCCCAAGCCTCTCTCTCCTGTCCTCCCTGACTCTCGTCCCAAGCCTCTTTCTAATGTCCTGTCTGACTGTCATCCCAAGCCTCTTTCTCCTGTCTTGCCTGACTCTCGTCCCAAACCTCCCTCTCCTCTCCTGCCTGACTCTCGTCCCAAGACTCTCTCTCCTGTCCTGCCTGACTCTCGTCCTAGGCCTCCCTCTACTGTCCTGCCTTACTCGCGTCCCAGGGTTATCTTTCCTGTCCTGCCTGACTATCGTCCCAAGCCATTCTCTCCTTTCCTTCATGAGTCTCGTCCCAAGCCTCTCTCTCCTGCCCTCATTCACACTCGTCCCAAGCGTCTTTTTCTCTCCTGTCGTGCCTGACTCTCTCCTCAAGCCTCTCTCTCCTATCCTGAATGACTCTCGTCCCATGTCTGTCTCTACTGTCGTGCCTGATTATCGTCCCAAGCTTTTCTCTCCTATCTTGCCTGACACTCGGCCCAGGCCTCTATATCCAGTCCTGCCTGACTCTCGTCCCAAGGCTCTCTCTCCTGTCCTGCCTGACTCTCGTCCCCAGCCTCTCTCTCCTGTTCTGACTGACTATCGTCCGAAGCCTCTCTCTCTTCTCCTGCCTGACTGTCGTCCCTAGCCTCTCTCTCCTCTCTTGCCTGACTCTCGTCCCAAGCCTCCCACTCTTGCTCTAGTTGACTCTCGTCCCCAGCCTATCTCTCCTGTACTGCCTGACTCTCGTCCCAAGCCTCTCCCTCCTGTCCTACCTAACTCTCGTCCCAAACCTCTCTCTCCTATCCTGCCTGACTCGGTCACAAGCCTCTCTCTCCTCTCATGCCAGACTCAAGTCCCAAGCTTCTCTTTCCTGTCCTGCCTGACTCTCGTCCTAAGCCTCTCTCCCCTGTCCTTCCTGACTCTCGTCCAAAGCCTGTCTCTCCTGCCCACCCTGACTCTCTTACCAAGCCTCTCTCTCCTACTCTGCATGACTGTTGTCAAAAGCCTCTCTCTCCTGTCCTGCCTGACTCTCTCCACAAGCCTCTCTCACCTGTGCTGCCTGACTCTCGTCACAAGCCTCTCTCTCCTGTCCTGCCTAACTCTCTCGTCAAGCATCTCTCTCCTATCCTGCCTGACTCTCGTCACAAGCCTCTCTCGCCTGTCTTGCCTGACTATCTTCCCAATCCTCTCTCTCCTGTCCTACCTGACTCTCGTCCCATGCTTCTTTCTCCCGTCCGGCCTGACCCTCGTCCCAAGACTCTCTGTTCTGACCTGCCTGACTCTCGTTCCAAACCTATCTCTCCTGCACTGCTTGTCTTTCTTCCCAAGCCCCTCTCTCCTACCCAGCCTTAATCTCGTCCTAAGCTCTCTCTCCAGTCCTCTTTGACTCTCTTCCCAAGCCTCTCTCTCTCACACTGCCTGACTCTAGTCCCAAGCCTCTCTCTCCTGTCTTACATGCATCTCGTCCCAAGCCTCTCTCTCCTGACCTTCCTGACTCTCGTCCCATGCCTCTCTCTCCTGTCCTGCCTGACTCTCATCACAAGCCTCTCTCTCCTCTCCTGCATGACTCTCGTCCCAAGACTCCCTCTCCTGTCCTGCCTGACTCTCGTCCTAGGCCTCCCTCTACTGTCCTGCTTGACTGTCGTCCCAGGTCTCTCTCTCCTGTCCTGCCTGACTCTCGTCCCAAGCCACTCGATCAGGTCCTTCCTGAGTTTCGTCCCAAGTCTCTCTCTCCTGCCCTCCCTGACTCTCGTCACAAGCCACTTTCTCCTACCCTGCCTGACTCTTGTATCAAACCTCTCTATCCTGTCGTGCCTGACTCTTTCCTCAGGCCTCTCTCTCCTATCATGCCTGACTCTCGTCCCAAGTCTCTCTCTACTGTACTGCCTGACTATCGTCCCAAGCCTCTCTCTCCTGTCCTGCCTGACTCTCGTCCCAAGCTTTTCTGTCCTATCTTGCCTAACACTCGTCGTAGGCTTCTATCTCCTGTCCTGCCTGACTCTCGTCAGAAGCCTCTCTCCTGTCCTGCCTGACTCTCGTCCCATGCCTCTCTCTCCTGTTCTGCCTGACTCTCCTCTCAAGCCTCTCTCTCTTCTCCTGCCTGACTGTCGTCCAAAGCCTCTCTCTCTTGTCTTGCCTGACTCTCGTCCCAAACCTCCCTCTCTTGTCGTAGCTGACTCTCGTTCCCACCTCTCTCTCTTGTCCTGCCTATCTCTCGTCCCAAGCCTCTCTCTCCTGTCCTGCCTAACTCTACTCCCAAGCCTCTCTCTCTTATCCTGCCTGACTC
Source organism: Panulirus ornatus (assembly GCF_036320965.1). Lineage (NCBI taxonomy): Eukaryota > Metazoa > Arthropoda > Malacostraca > Decapoda > Palinuridae > Panulirus > Panulirus ornatus. The sequence continues at coordinate 302,008 of NC_092277.1, read as the reverse complement.
GGTCCCAAGCCTCTCTCTCCTCTCATGCCAGACTGTCGTCCCGCGCCTCTATCTCCTGTCCTGCCTGACTCTCGTCCTAAGCCTCTCTACCCTGTACTTCCTGAATGCCGTCCCAAGCCTGTCTCTCCTGCCCACTCTGAACCTCTTCTCAAGTCTCTCGCTCCTACTCTGCCTGACTTTCGTCAAAAGCCTCTCTCTCCTTTCCTACCTGACTCTCTCCTCAAGCCTCTCTCTCCTTTCCTGCATGACTCTCGGCCCCAACCTGTCTCTCCTGTCCTGCCTGACTGTCGTCCGAAGCCTCTCTCTCCTGCCCTGCCAGACCGGCGTCCGAAACCTCTCTCTCCTGTCCTGCCTGACTCTCTCGTCAAGCATCTCTCTCCTGTCCTGCCTGACTCTCATCACGAGCCTCGCTACCTTGTCCTACCTGACTCTCGTCCCAAGCCTCTCTCTCCAGTTCTGCCTGACTCTCATCCAATGCCTCTCTGTTCTGTCTTGCATGACCCTCATCCCACGCCTCTCTCTCCTGTCTTGCCTGACTCGTCCCAAGCCTCTCTCTCCTGTCCTGCCTGACTATCGTCCCAAGACTCTATCTCCTGTCCTTCCTGACTCTCGTCCTATGCCTCTCTCTCCCGTCCGGCCTGACTCTCGTCCCAAACCTCTCTGTTCTGTCCTGACTGACTCTCCTCAAAAGCCTTTCTCTCCTGTCTCTACGACTCTCGTCCCAAGACCCTCTCTCCTACCCAGCCTTACTCTCGTCCTGAGCTCTCTCTCCAGGCCTGTCTCACTCTCATCCCAAGCCTCTCTCTCTCACATTGGCTGACTCTAGTCCTCAAGCCTCTCTTTCCTGTCCTCTACGACTCTCGTCCCAAGCCTCTGTCTCTTCTCCTGCCTTACTCTCCTCCAAAGCCTCTCTCTCCTGTCATGACTAGCTCTCACCTCAAGCCTCTCTCTCCTCTCATACCTGACTCTCATACCAACCCTCTATCTCCTGTCCTGCCTGACTCTCGTTCTAAGCCTCCCTCTTCTGTCCTGCCTGACTCTCGTCCCAAACCAGTCTCTCCTGTACTGCCTGAATATCGTTCACAGCCCCTCTCTCTTACCCGGTATGATTCTCGTCCCAAGCCTCTTTTTTCTGTCCTGCCTTACTCTAGTCCCAAGCCCCTCTCTTCTACCGTGCCTGACTCTCGTCCCAAGACTCTCTCCTGTCGAGCCTGACTCTCGTCCAAAGCCTCTGTCTCTTCTCTTGTCTGATTCTCGTCCCAGTCCACTCTCTCCTGTCCTGACTGACTCTCGTCCCAAGCCTCTTCCTCCTAATTGCCTGACTCTCATTCCAAGCCCTTCACTTCTACCCTTCCTGACTCTCGTCCCAAGCCTCTCTATCCTGTCCTGCCTGACGGTCGTCCGAAGGGTCTCTCTCCTGTCCTGCCTGACTCTCGTCCCAAGCGTCTATATCCTCTCTTGCCTGAGTCTCGTCCCGAGTCTCTCTCTCCGGTCATGCCTGACTCTCGTCCCAAACCTCTTTCTCCTGTCCTGCGTGACTGTCATCACAAGCCTCTTTCTCCTGTCTTGCCTAACTTTAGTCCCAAACCTCCCTCTCCTCTCCTGCCTGACTCTCATCTCAAGACTCTCTCTCCTGTCCTGCCTGACTCTCGTCCGAGGCCTCACTCTACTGTCCTGACAGACTCTCGTCCAAGGGCTCTCTCTCCTGTCCTGCCTGACTCTCGTCCCAAGCCACTCTCTGCTGTCCTTCCTGAGACTCGTCCCAAGCCTCTCTCTCCTGCCCTCCTTCGCTCTCGTCCCAAGCCTCTTTTTCCTACCGTGCCTGACTCTCGTCTCAAGCCTCTCTCTCCTGTCGTGGTTGACTCTCTCCTCAAGCCTCTCTCTCCTATCCTGCCTGACGCTCGTCCCAAGTCTGTCTCTACTGTCCTGCCTGATTATCGTCCCGAGCCTGTCTCTCCTGTCATGCCTGACTCTCGCACAAGCTTTTCTCTCGTATCTTGCCTGATACTCGTCACAGGCCTTTATCTCCTGTCCTGACTGACTTTCGTCCCAAGCCTCTCTCTCCTATTCTTCCTGACTCTCCTCCCAAGTGCCTCTCTCTTGTCCTGCCTGTCTTTCGTCCTAAGCCTCTCTCTCCTGTCCTGCCTGACTCTCGTCCCAAGCCACTCTCTGCTGTCCTTCCTGAGACTCGTCCCCAGCCTCTCTCTCCTGCCCTCCTTCGCTCTCGTCCCAAGCCTCTTTTTCCTACCGTGCCTGACTCTCGTCTCAAGCCTCTCTCTCCTGTCGTGGTTGACTCTCTCCTCAAGCCTCTCTCTCCTATCCTGCCTGACGCTCGTCCCAAGTCTGTCTCTACTGTCCTGCCTGACTATCGTCCCGAGCCTGTCTCTCCTGTCCTGCCTGACTCTCGCACAAGCTTTTCTCTCCTATCTTGCCTGATACTCGTCACAGGCCTTTATCTCCTGTCCTGACTGACTCTCGTCCCAAGCCTCTCTTTCCTGTCCTGCGTGACTCTCGTCCCATGCCTCTCTCTCCTATTCTTCCTGACTCTCCTCCCAAGTCCCTCTCTCTTGTCCTGCCTGTCTTTCGTCCTAAGCCTCTCTCTCCTGTCCTGCCTGACTATCGTCCCAAGACTCTCTCTACTGTCCTCCCTGACTCTCGTCCCATGCCTCTCTCTTCTGTCCGGCCTGACTCTCGTCCCATACCTCTGTTTTTTCCTATATGACTCTCCTCAAAAGCCTTTCTCTCCTGCACTGCTTTTCTTTCGTCCCAAGCCCCTCTCTTCTACCCAACCTTACTCTCGTCCTAAGCTCTCTCTCCAGGCCTGTCTGACTCTCATCCCAAGACTTTCTCTCTCACACTGCCTGACTCTAGTCCCAAGCCTCTCTCTCCTGTCCTGCCTGATTCTCGTCCCAAGCCCCTCTCTCCACTCCTGCCTAACTCTCCTACAAAGCCTCTTTCTCCTGTCATGACTAGCTCCCACCTCAAGCCTCTCTCTCCTCTCATACGTGACTCTCGTGCCAACCCTCTTTCTCCTGTCCTGCCTGACTCTCGTTCTAAGCCTCCCTCTTTTGTCTCGCCTGACTCTCGTCCCAAACCAATCTCTCCTGTACTGCCTGAATATCGTCCAAAGCCCCTCTCTCTTACCCGGTATGATTCTCGTCCCAAGCCTCTCTTTTCTGTTCTGCCTTACTCTCATCCCAAGCCCCTCTCTCCTACCGTGCCTGACTCTCGTCCCAAGCCTCTCTCCTGTCGAGCTTGACTCTCATGAAAAGCCTGTCTCTCCTCTCCTGCCTGATTCTCGTCCCAGTCCACTTTCTCCTGTCCTGACTGAATTTCGTCCCAAACCTCTTCCTCCTAATTGCCTGACTCTCGTTCCAAGCCCTTCTCTTCTACCCTTCCTGACTCTAGTCCCAAGCTTCTCTATCTTGTCCTGCCTGACGGTCGTCCGAAGGCTCTCTCTCCTGTCCTGCCTGACCTCGTCCAAAGCGTCTATCTCCTCTTTTTCCTGACTCTCGTCCCAAGTCTCTCTCTCCGGTCATGCTGCTCTCTCCCAAGCCTCTCTCTCCTGTCCTTCCTGACTCTCGTCCAAAGCCTCTTTCTCATGTCCTGCCTGACTGTCATCCCAAGCCTCTTTCTCCTGTCTTGCCTGACTCTCGTCACAAACCTCCCTCTCCTCTCCTGCCTGACTCTCGTCCCAAGACTCTCTCTCCTGTCCTGCCTGACTCTCGTCCTAGTCCCTCAACTTGTCCTGCTGACTCGCGTCCAGGGCTCTCTCTCCTGTCCTGCCTGACTCTCGTCCAAGCCATCTCTCCTTTCCTTCCTGAGTCTCGTCCCAAGCCTCTCTCTCCTGCCCCATTCACTCTCGTCCCAAGCCTCTTTTCTCTCCGTGTACCTGACTCTCTCCCAAGCCTCTCTCTCCTATCCTGCATGACTCTCGTCCAATTCTGTCTCTATGTCCTGCGATATCATCCAGCTTTTCCTTATCTTGCCTGACACTCGCCCAGGCCTCTATCTCCAGTCCTGCCTGACTCTCGTCCCAAGCCTCTCTCTCCTGTCCTGCTGACTCTCGTCCCATGCCTTTTTTCTCTGTTCTGCCTGATTCTCCTCCAAGCCTCTCTCTTCCTGTCCTGCTGACTATCGTCCTAGCCTCTCTCTCCTTCTTCATGACCTGTCCAACCTCCTCCCCTTTGCCTAGCTGACTCTCGTCCCAGCCTCTCTCCCTGTCCTGCCTGACTCTCGTCCCAAGCCCTTCCCTCCTGCCTACCTAACTTCCCAAGCCTCTCTCTCCTACCTGCCTGACTCGGTCACAAGCCTCTCTCTCCTCTCTGCCAGACTCAAGTCCAGCCTCCTTTCCAGTCCTGTCGACTCTCGTCCTAAGCCTCTCTCCCCTGTCCTTCACTGTCAAGCCTGTCTCTCATCCCCACCTGACTTCTACCAGTCCCTCCTGACTCTACTTCGTCAAAGCCTCTCTCTCTCCTGTCCTGCCTGACCTCTCTCAAAGCACCTTTCTACCTGTCCTGCCTGACTCTCGTCCCAGCCTCTCTCTCCTGTCCTCCCTGACTCTCGTCCAAGCCTCTCACCTGTCTTGCCCGACTATCTTCTAACCTCTCTCTGCTGCCTTCCTGATCTGCCATCTTCTTCTCCGTCCCTGACTCTCGCCCAGCCTCTCATTGTGTCCGCCTGTTCCGTCTCAACCTAATCTCTCTGCATGCTTGTTCTTCCCAAGCCCCTCTCTCCTACCGAGCTAAGTCTCTCTCATTCCCTCTGACTCTCTGTTCTCTCTCACCTGCCTGACTCGTCCAAGCCTCTCTCTCCTGTCCTGCACACTCTCGTCGCAAGCCTCCCCTCCTGTCCTGCCTGTCTCTCGTCCATGCCTCTCTCTCCTCTCCTGCCTGACTCTCGTCACAAGTCTCTCTCTCTCTCCTGACACTCCATCATCCCCGTCATGCCTACTTTCCCCACCCTTGTCCCTGTCTGACTCTCTTTCCCAAGCCTCTCTCTCCTACCCTGCCTGACCTCGTCCCAAGCCTCTCTCCCTGTCCTGCCTGACTGTCGTCTCAAGCCTCTCTCTCCTGTCCTTTGCCTGACTCTCGTCACAACCCGTCTTCCTGTCCTGTTTGACTGTCGTCCCAACTCTCTCTCTCCACAGCCTCTTCATCTCTCCTCTCCTGCCTTACTCTCGTCCCAATCCTCTCTCTCCTGTCTACTATCTCCGCTCAAGTCTCTCTCTCCTCTCTTACCTGACTCTCGTACAAACCTCTTTCTCCCTCCTGCCTGACTCTCTCCCAACCCTCCTCTCCTGTCCTGCCTGACTCTCGTCCCAAATCCAATTCTCCGTACTGCCTAATATCGTCCGAAGCCCCTCTCTCTCACTACCCGGTATGATTCTCATCCCAAGCCTCTCTTTTCTGTCCTGCCTTACTCTCGTCCCAAGCCCCTCTCTCCTAC